>NW_007726320.1:741569-746053 GCF_000696425.1 Galeopterus variegatus
AAAAAAAAAAAAAGTTTTTTTGGAGTAGTGGTCTGAGAATGTGAAAGTTTTTCTTTTCCTTTTAAGTAATTGGCCCTGGAAACAAAGACTTTATGTTTTATCAAGATAACTTCCTGTGCTGTTGTCTTCTATTAGGTCTTTGATTACTTTAGAAAAGTGAGTCTTCTCAATATTTAAAAAGCTAAGTTTTTGTTTACAACTATGTAACCCGTGTTTGTGTTTAAAATCTTTTATTGTCACTTTGATGAAATATGTAACCAAGATCATATTTAATCAAGAGTTTTAAGCTTTTGACATCTTTGACAAACGTCCCGTAATCAAATTCTAGATTAAGTTTTTTGTTTTTTGTTTTTTTGGTTTTTGGCAGCTGGCTGGTACAGGGATCTGAACCCTTGACGTTGGTGTTACAAGGCTGTGCTCTAACCAACTAGGCTAACCAGCCGGCCCTAGATTAAGTCTTTTTGACCTTGAATGAACTTTGGGATTTTCCAGTTGGGTCCCAGGAAAACTGCAAAAGATGTCTCTCGCCTGGTAAAAGAGAGATATTAAACTAATTAGGTTTATTTGATATGTTAAATTATATGAGAAGCACTGTCAAACAAAAAGTCATGCTAAGCCTTCTTTAAGTTATATTTTTGGGTATGTTATTGATATGACTGTTCCAAAGTTGTATACGATTCCTAAAAATCTGATTATCAGTCATAATTTTGGTTACTATGTTAAAATGTTGTATGCCACAGAAAAAACCAAATTTCCTTGTCCACTGCTAGTTATAATGAACTCTCACCATGTTTTTTTAACCTTGTTTATTCTTTTTTTTTTTCCAACTTGCAGAGAAGGGCACAGGACCATTGTCCATGATTGTGCCCTCCCTGGCTTCTCAGTCCCTTNATAATTTATAATTTTTCTGAATCATGTTTGGGAACATTAATTCCTTAGAATTTGTTGAGATCTCCTTTATGACCTTAAAATATATGCTCTATTTTTATAAATGCTTGATATGTGTACCTTAGGAACTGCTTGAAAGAAATCTAGAAGATTCTAATGTAAACAGGATGTAAAACCTTGTTCTTCCACATATTCCCACATATTCCTAATGTGGCCAAGATCCTCTGAAAAGTTTCAACCTGCAGAGAAGGGCACAGGACCATTGTCCATGATTGTGCCCTCCCTGGCTTCTCAGTCCCTTATCTCCCCATCACCCATGACCTCCTGTTCTACTTCACTGTACCCCCTGATGTCCCTGACAACTCTCTGCATCTTGTCAAAGCCCAGGACTACTGTAGGCCCACAAATACATGCCTTTCCAGCTTGCTTGTTCCACCAATCAAGCCACTTCTCTGCTTGGACCTCCTTAAGATCTCCCATCCACTGAACCCTCTAATTTTTCCCTATACATCAACTCATTTCTGCCTTCGTTTTCTTCTCTAATAAGCTTAAATATCACGTTCTATCACTCCAATGGCTTCCTTGCAAACATCCTGAATGCCCTCCCTTTGTCCTCAGCATCTACCTATCAAAACTCCAAACTCAACTATGCATCTCCTTTATGCTTACATCGAGGCCAGTAAGCATTTTTTCTTCTTTTTTCTCTTTTTATTTTTTCGTGTCCGGCAACGGACTGCAACCCTCATCTTTTTTGTCTTTTTATTTTTTCGTGTCCGGCAACGGATCGCAACCCTCAGTGTCGCGCCCGCACCGGACTGGGACCGGCAACGGGATCGCAACCCTAGGTGTTGCACCCACACGTCGCTCAGCCAGTGAGTGGGAACCGGTCTGTATGTGGGATCCGAACCCTTGGCGGGAGCGCAGCAGCGCTCTCAAGCGGCGCACTGTAGCAGTGCGCCACCGGGCCGGCCCCTAACCTTGTTTATTCTAAGTCTGTCATCCACAGTTATTGTTTTGATTCTTTTCTAAAAGCATTTGCAATCAACTCCATTCCAAAATTGCTTTTTCTTCAAAGAGATTCATGAAAAAGACTCTGACAAGTACTCTTAAGTACAGGTCTCTGATAACTTTAAGATCACATTGGACTGGGTAAGAATTTCAGAACTCTGATGAAGAAACTGATGGCTACATGAAACTGCTAACCAAGATCAGGCAGAACAAGAATTAATTACATGGGACGGAATGAGCTGATGAGAATAATGTTTTTACGACTTTTTATTTGAAACATTCGTGGTTGTTTACTTTAACGCTTTGTTTCCCAGATTTTAGGAAACTTTTTTTTTTTGAGCTATCTATAGCTTACAGTAATTTCGTAAGGTATGATTTTGTGAACAGAATTGAAACAATTACTTTTTCTCCCTACTTGGTCCCTCCAGAATTCAGAAACTATTTATAAGTATTCTTAATTTTTATGGCAATATAATTATTTGCATAAGTTCAAGAAGAATCTGTTCTCCTGTAACAGGACACAGTTGGAAACACTGGTTATATTATCAAGGCTTTGTCTAGAATGTCATATTTTCAGATATGACCAGACACCTTTAAGGAACTAAGGTTGATTTTTTTTTTTTTATCCTATATAAAGATGACCGGTAAGGGGATCTCAACCCTTGGCTTGGTGTTGTCAGCACCACGCTCAGCCAGTGAGCAAACCGGCCATCCCTACATAGGATCCGAACCCGTGGCCTTGGTGTTATCAGCACCGCACTCTACCGAGTGAGCCTAAGGTTGATTTTATGAAGCCAATAAAGCCCCCCCCTGAAAAAACTAGTCTGGTACCTTGAATATATTACTTACCCACCTGGAGGGCAAGTGATGTCACTTCCTGACAGGCCCAGAAACCTCCGGATATTTGGGGAATATTGAGCAGACAAGAATTCACCCAAATCTATAGGTACTTAGGCAAAATTTGATTGTGAGTCCTTGGCTTGGCTTCCTAGCCTTTGAGAAGCTTTTAAAAGTTCAATCTGAGATAACTTATAAAAAGTTCCAGCAAAGCAAAATTTAAAAAGAACCTATGTGGTCAATCACTATTCTTACTACAGGCTGAGTTTAATGAGACTCAACTTATTTTGCAAACAAATTAGTCTTACTTTGAATATCTTTGTTAGAAATGGGGTGACTATTGGGGCCAGCCTGTGGCTCACTCGGGAGAGTGTGGTGCTGATAACACCAAGGCCACAGGTTCGGATCCCATATAGGGATGGCTGGTTAGCTCACTTGGGTGAGCGTGGTGCTGACAACACCAAGCCAAGGGTTAAGATCCCCTTACCGGTCATTTTAAAAAAAAAAAAAGAAAAGAAGAAGAAATGGGGTGACTATAGAGAGAAAAACAGAAGTAGATGCTAGTTTACTAGAAGTAAACTCTAGTGCACCCATTATTAGACTCTAGCTCATTGTTTTTCAGGGTTTGCTACCTAAAATCTGGACTGCATCCTAAATCTTCTAATTTCCTTCAACATCTGGCTACTATGCTTCAAACTAATATTTCCAATTTTTCTCCCACCTTCTGTCTTCGAATCACTGACATTAAAACTACCTTTTTCCTGAAGGCCTGCAAGCTGAAGCTAGGTAAGTTGATAAAGACTTCAGAAAAATCACTACAACAGCTTGTATATGAACAGCCTCCATGCCTGTTGCTGTATGGACTATTCAGGAAGTTCATTGGAACACCTGATGCAAACTGCAAACCAGGAAAATCTGTCAGATGGCCCCCGTCTGCCCCTGCTCCAACTGAGACTGCTTCGAGACCAACATCTAGAAGTCTTCTCAACTGACTGCCCTCTGTCCTCAAAAATTGGGGGGCCGGCCGGCCCGTGGCTCACTCGGTAGAGTGCAGTGCTGATAACACCAAGGCCGCGGGTTCGGATCCTATATAGGGATGGCCACTTCACTCACTGGCTGAGCGTGGTGCTGACAACACCAAGCTAAGGGTTGAGATCCCCTTACCGGCCATCTTTAAAAAAAAAAAAAAAAATTGGGTCTATAGTTTGTTCTATTAACCTTTGTTTTTCTTTTGTTTCCATAGAAATGACTATTGTGAATACCTGATTGCTTGCATCAAATCAACTTCTACATGACTTTCCATTCTTTATCACACGTAAGCATAAAAATGCAATTTTCCCCGGGTCTTTGGGTCTTCATTTCTGAGGGCTTTCATGTCATGTAAAACTTTGGTAAAATAAATTTATGATGCTTTTCTCTTGTTAATCTGTCTTTCATTATAAGGGTGTCAGCCATGGGTGACAATGGGTGAAGAAAAGATATTACTTTTTCTCTCCTATACAAACAAGGTCACATTCTGAAATACTGGAGTTAGCAGACAACTTCAGCATATCTTTCTTTGGAGTGGGGACATAATTCAACCCATAAGAGAGGGAAAAAGCATATTCATGAAGAGGCTATTCAGTGGAGCCCAAACAAGGACAATGGCAGCAGGGACAGATAAAAAGAATGCATCTCAGAGATATTTCAGAGTTAACAGGAGTCGGCGATTTTTTTTTTTTTTTTTTTTTTTTTTGTTTTTTTTTTTTTTT
>NW_007726320.1:747053-750460 GCF_000696425.1 Galeopterus variegatus
GGGGTTTTTTTTTTTTTTTTTTTTTTTTTTTGGTGGCTGGCTGGTACAGGAATCAAACGTTGTACCTTGTTGTTATCAGCACCACACTCTAACCAACCCAGCTAACTGGCCAGCCCCAGGAGTTGGTGATTGAATGCAGTGGAGGGTTTCTAGGTTTCTAGTTTAGGGTCTTGGGCAGATGGTGCTGAAAAGATGTGGACTGTGTGAAAGACAGGACAGGAGGGAGAGAGAGAGGATGTCCAGTGAAAATCTGGGCTTACATGCCCGGGCAGCCCTCAGAAGAGAGGTTGCAGGCCAGTATTCCTCATCCGGACCAGTGCAATAGCTTCCTAATTGTCTGCCTGTTTCAGTTTTTGTTGTTTTCCGATCCACTTTTCATACAGAAGCCAGAGTAGACTTTTAAAAGTCCTTTCCCCTGCTTAAAACCCTTCAGGGTTTTTCATTGCTCTTAAAAGAACATCCAGACTGTTTGCCGTCAAGGCCCTGCAGGAGCTAAGTGATGCCCACCTCCCCGGTCTCAGTCCTCTTTCTGCCTTGTTGACGATGCTGCGGTCACTTGTCTGTGCTCCGTGAACTCTTTCCATTTCAGGGCCTTCCACGTGCGCCTCCCTCTGCACGGCCAGCTCTGCCCCAGGCCTTCACTGCCTGGCTCATTTTCATTCTCTGGGTGCCTCTTCCATCCCACCTCTCCACAAAGGCCTTTTATGACAGTCCTGTCTAGAGCAGAGTCACCACCACTTTACACTGCTTCTGTCCTTCACAGCCTGTACCATTCTCTGTCAATTCTAGTACATCAGTCTTACTAGACTGTAAACCACACCAAGTCAGAGAACAATGTCCTGTCCACCACCGTACCCCACTGTCTAGTGCAATGTCTGGCACAGAGTAGTTGCTCCAGAAACTTAGGCTGAGTGAGTCAACGACCACACAGGTTTGTGAGTCACAGCATGTGTACGACAGGAGAAGTCAGTGTTTCACCCTGACACCCTGGGGAAGGCCCATATGGAAGGACCAGTGAGGGAGACTGAGCAGCATCTAGAGGTGACAGCAGTGGTGGTGGTGCCAGCACGACCGGATTTCAAGCCATGAATCCATCAGGGAGGCTTTTAAAGATGGTGGTGACTAGAGGGTGTTCATTGCTGAAGGAGACGAGCCGGTTGAAGGGAAGAGATGAAATGTCCCAGAGAGAAAAGAGTCATAAGGCAAAGTCCCCAAGGAGGAAGGAGGAGCTGGCATCTGGAGCTGAGATGGAGCAGTGTGATGCCCTCCACTGTCCCTCCCCAGGAGGAGAGGAAAAGAACAAAGGATGGGAGGAGGAGGATTCTAGAGAGTCCAGGCAGCTCTTGGCTGATGACATGGGTTTTCTGGAATAATTGGTGTGCTGAGCATCAGGGGGGCTGAAGTAGGAGGTAAGGCGTGTTCCGTTCCTATCCTGTTTGCCTCTCTGGACCATGTGACCCCATTGTCTGCTTTCTCCTTGAAGCGACTCCTTCCTCGGCTTCTGCGAGTTTGCTCACATCTCCATTTAACAAACAGTAGTGCCTTCGGCTACCGGGCTCTGTGCTAGGGGCTGGGCATGCGACAGAGACCCAAACAGCCCTGCCCCCACGCTCCCGGAGCTCACAGCCTCGTGGGAGACAGATATTAATCAAGGAATCACACAATGTTCTTTGACTCAGCAACTTCCTGACAAGATCCTTTTTCTCTCTTCATCTTTTACGTGTTCCTATTTCTTATTGCTAGGTCCGGGGCCCACCTGTCTCCTGTGTGATATCAACTGTTCTTATTAAATCTGGTCTCTGGATCAGCAGCATCACAATCGCCGGGAATTTGTAAGAAATGAAATTCTCAGGCCTCAACCCAGCACCTACTGAATTAGAAACTCAGGAGGTGGGGCTCAGAAATCTGTGTTTTAACACTTTCTCCAGGTGATTGCGACACAGGCTAAAGTTTAGATCTGGCTCCATATACTCTCTCTGGGTGGGCTCCTCTGTTCCCCTGGCTTTGGTTATCATCCATGTCAATCCACAGCCCAGACTGCTCTCCTGTGCTCCAACATACACCCTGGATGGACCACAGGCCCCTCACGTTCGAGAAGCCCCAAGCTGAACTGTGGGTCTCTCCCTGCGCCACCTCCTGTGTCCCAGGCCCAGTGCATCCAGCGCTACCGCCACCTCTTCTGGGTCCTGAGAATATCACTCAGACCTCCCTCCTGCAGTCCCTGGCCAGTCTCCAGGCTCTTTGGGAAGCTCTCCTCCCTGGCTTATGACACACACTCCAGTCACACTGGCCCTTTCACTCTTCTGCCCTTTTCATTTGGTGTGTCCTCGTCCCAGGACTCAGCTTCCCTGGCTGGAGTTTTTCTCATCTTCCAGGTCTCAGCTCAAGCTACTTCCTCCACAGAGGCCATGCTTCTCTATGTCAGAAGACAACATGACAACAAATTCAAAGATCTCAATTGGCTTTATTGCGATTATAGAATCGGGCAATACTTTATTCCGTAAAATAGAATAAATGTCCCAATGAGTCGAGCAGAGGAGGTTTGTTTCATAGACAGAAAAGGCTGAAGAAAGCAGAAACGAAGAACAAAAAACAGACTGGTTGTTTCAAGTTACTTTCCTTATAAGGTGAGGGCAGGGAGAATGATAGAAAAATAACTGATTATTTAATGTCGGGTTACTTCAGACTATCCTTTCTGTGTAAGGATTAAAGCAGAGGGAACTTATTATCATGTCTATTGAAGACTTAAAACTGGCTTGTTTGGAAAATTCTCTCTCCTGATTTCTCGGAAGGTCAGACCACAACTTAGTTTAGGCTTGGTGACGTGGAACTTAGCAGGAGTGACTCCATTTTGATTTTTAGTCTGGTCTTTTGGGGTCCAGCGCAGAAACTTAATCCAAAACAGTGGCTTCCTGTAATTTTTATTTAACACCTAGTAGGAGCCTCTGTGATTCTGTATCATGGTGCTTTGCTTACCAACTTCCCAGAACATATGAAAATCTATCATGTGTTCATTTATTTGGAGTAAGCTCTGTGAAGGCAGGGCCTGATAGGTCTTGTTCATGTCGTGTCCTCAGTTCCTAGCCTTGGGCAGGAGCACAGTAACTCTCCATGTTCACCCAGTTGCCCCAACCGGAAGAACTGGGCATCAGCCTGTTTTTCTCTCTCTCTCCACTCCCCCATCTAGCCAGTCCCCAGTTCATAGATCCTGATCCTACCTTGCAGGATCTTCACACCTACTCCAATTCTCCCTCACACTCCAACTGGTTTCTCAGCCCAAATCTCCTTCCAACCCCCTTCCAATCTCGAATAACAGCCAGAGTTAACTTTCTTTTTTCTTTTTTTTTTTTTTTTTGTCTTTTATCTTTTTCCGTGTCCGGCAATGGATCGCAACCCTCAGTGTTGCC
>NW_007726320.1:751420-752965 GCF_000696425.1 Galeopterus variegatus
GTATGGTCCAGTGGTTAAGGGTATGGACCTTGGGCCACATGAATTTATGAGTCATCAATACGTAGGTGATAGAAATCATGTCACCCACCTAGTTCCTGAAACATGGCGCAGAGTGGTTAGTCCCTGGGAACTGCTGTTGCTGGATTGGAGACCACAGGGGCTGATTGGATGTGACCCAAAAGTCCTAAGTGTGGTCAGCCTGAACTGGCCCAGAGAGTTAGGCTCTCATGGGTGCACGGACACACTGTCCTGAATCCCGGCAGCCCTGGGGCTGATACTGAGATGGGAGGATCACAGAAGAACCTACTTATCTGAAAAGGCCTTGAATTAGCACAGGGAGATAAAAGAAAGAAGATTTTTGTTTTGGTGTGTACGGGGGTGGAGGGGCCTTGTAAATGCACTGGTGGGAAAGGCCACCCAAGTCAGATCCCTGTGGCTGTTCCCAGATGCTTGCAATAGCTCCCTTATCCATCTCCCTCCTGCTCGCCTGCTATCCACTCTGCATGTGATGGCCAGAGACAATTTTCAAAAATGTAAATGAGACCATGTCACCAGCCTCACCCAGCTGAAATCCTGTTAGAGGCTTTTCAGGGCTCTCAGGCTAGGATCTGGCAATAACAGTATTTTCCAAAACCGAGGTGGTAAAGGGGATACTTTCAGGTGGGGCATGGAGGAACATTTTAAAATTTCAGATGTGGATTAGAAAAAGGTGGTATGTCATTCCTTTGATTTCATGAATATCCTTGCTTAGGAAAAGGATACAAAGGGAGCCAACTTTAGAAAAGTATTAAGGTAATACTAGTACAAGTGGAGCCCCATGAAGGGGGTACTCGAATGCAAAAATTAGGTCCCTCTTCAGTCTCATCTGGGACTCCCTGTTTCTTGCTTCCTGGCTCTAGCTACACTGGCCTTGCAGGTCCTTGAAGATGTGTCACATGCTCACCTGCCAGAAATGTTCTGGAACGTTCTCCCCAACCTCACCCCCACAGCACCTCCCCCTTCTGTTGCTAAGATAACCATTCTCAGAACTCTGCTCCAGCATCACTTTCTCAGGTGGAGCCTTATGGGCAGGGGCCCCTGGTGTTCTTAGCTCATAGGTCCCTCTACTTTCCCTTCATGGTACTCTGCAGTTTGTGATGATCAGTTTTGTGTGTCTGTGATCACGTCTGCACCCACCAGTAGAAAGTAGGCTTCCTGAAGTTGGACTTTGTCTGGCTCGCCATCATGTGCCCGGCACCTAGCACAGTACCAGGCACATTCTAGGCACTCTGAATGAATGAATGCACGCACACACGCATGAACCAGGGACTTGGCCCAGTGGCTTGTGCATCATGTTGACATCACACAGCTTGTGGCTGCCCCTGTGGAGTTAGGAATTGCCTCGGCACCGGCCTTTGGACAAGGGGCCCCAGGTTGTCGTTTTGCACTGGGCCTAATTATGTAGCTGGTTCTGAGCAGAGGGAAGAAATTGGGAAGTGATGACATGGGTGGAGGGGATGGGGGTGTCACGCTGAGAAGGAAAATGACATGAGGTCTCAGACTGTC
>NW_007726320.1:754135-768551 GCF_000696425.1 Galeopterus variegatus
GCTTGTGGCTGCCCCTGTGGAGTTAGGAATTGCCTCGGCACCGGCCTTTGGACAAGGGGCCCCAGGTTGTCGTTTTGCACTGGGCCTAATTATGTAGCTGGTTCTGAGCAGAGGGAAGAAATTGGGAAGTGATGACATGGGTGGAGGGGATGGGGGTGTCACGCTGAGAAGGAAAATGACATGAGGTCTCAGACTGTCCCTCCCTACCTGGACCTTGTCCTGGCTCTGCCACCAGGGGGTCATGGAGGTCAGCCCTGGGCCCTCCTCCTCAGGAGAGCCATGCAGGCGGGGTCAAGGGCTTCTTCCTCTTCTTCCCGGCCATGGGCTTGTCCTCTTCCTCTTGGCCTCTCCCCATCCCATACTTCAGTGTTTGCTTTTCCTGGACACTTCAGTCTCTTGAGGCCAGACCTTTGCTATGGGAAGGTTTACATCCAGAATAAGCATTGCTTTAATTTAAAAATTTTGAAATATAGGGCTGGCTGGTTTGCTCAGTTGGTTAGAGTGCAGTATTATAACACCAAGGTCAAGTGTTCAGATTCCCATACCGGCCAACCACCAAAAAAAAAAAAAAAAGAAATATCAAAAAGGGCAGAGACTAATGTAACAAACACCAGTGTGCTCATCACCCAAAATAATTAACTGTTAACATTTTTGCTTCAGATATATATTTTATGTAAAATAAATAGAAAATCACAGATCAAAACTGAAGTCCCCTTTGTTCCTCTGCTCAGTCCAATTCCTCTCCCTCCTTTTCACTCCCAGGAGCAGCTGTTATTATTAATTTGATGTGTATCCTTCTAATCTATTCCTATGAACAAAACAGAATGTGTATTTCATAGCAGCATTATTCATAAAAGCCAAAAAGTGGAAACAACCCAAATGTCCATCAACCGACAAATGGATAAATAAAATGTGGTATATCTATACAATGGAATATTATCAAGCAATAAAAAGAAACAAAGTGCCAATCCATGGATCAGCCTCGAAAACACTCTAAGGGAGAGGAACCAGACACAAAAGACTACATATTGTATGACTCCATTTATACACAAAAGGCAAAAGATAGAAAGTAGATTTGTGGTTGCCAGGTGCTGGGGGAAGAGGGGAATGCAAGTGGCCACTTAATCGTGATGGGGCTTCTTTTTGGAGTGATGAAAATGTTCTGGAATTAGGTAGTGGTGATGGTTGCAAAACTCTGCCAATATACTAAACCCACTAATTGTATACCATTTTTTTTTTTTTTGGTCGTGTTGTTTTTGGCAGCTGACCCTTGAACTTGGTGTTAATCATATGCTTTAAAATGGCTAAAATGGTGAATTTTTTCATTGCAGTAAAAACACATAACATTAAGTTTACCATCTTAACTGTTTTAAGTGTACAGTTCAGTAGTAAGTATATTAATAATGGTGTGAAAAAACAGATCTCTAGAACTTTTTGTCTCACAAAACTGACATGCTATACCCACTAAACACTAATTCTCTCTCCCCTCTCCCCCTTGGCAACTACCTTTCTACTTTCTGCTTCTATGATTTTGACTACTTTAGATACTTCACGTGAGTGAAATCAGATGGTATTTGTCCTTTTGTAACTGGCTTATTCTGCTTAGCATGATGTCCTTGAGGTTCATCCATGTTGTAGCATGTGACTGGGTTTCCTTCCTTTTTTAAGGCTGCATAATATTCCATGTATGTATATACCACATTTTCTTTAACCTCTCATCTGTTAATGGGCATTTTTGGTTTGCTTCTCCCTCTTGGCTATTGTGAATAATGCTACCATCAACATGGGTATGCGAATATCTCTTTGAGATCCTGGTTTGAATTCTTTTGGATATATACACAGAAATGGTATTCCTAGATTATATGGTAAGTCTGTTTTAAATTTTTTGAAGAACCTCCACACTGTTTTCCTTAATGGCTATACCATTTTACATTCCTACCAATCCAGTGCACGAGGGTTCCAATTAACTCTGCATTTTCACCAACACTTGTTATTTTCTGTTCTTTTGATAATGGCCATCTTAATGGGTGTGAGGTGATTATTATGTGAATTTTATTTCAATGACTTTTTACAATGTGATTTTAAAATATTTTCTTGTAGATATAATACTGCGACTTGTTTACTTGTTTACACACATCTTATTGCTACATATAGATCTGGTTCATTTATTTTATGGCTCAATTGTCTTTTATTGGAGAAACGTGGCATGATTTACTTTTCTACTGGTGGACATTACCGTCGATCCAATTTTTCTCTGCTAGCAGTGCTGCCATGAACAGCCTTGACAGTCTCCTGGGGCACATTAGGGGAGAATTTCTGTAGGGTAATATAATTGCTGGGCTGGAGGGAATACAACTTTTCAGGATATTGTCAAATTGCTCTCTAAGTGGTGGTATCATTTACACTCCCATCAGCAACTTATGAGTTTCCACAAGTCCTTGCCACCAACACTTGTTATGATCAGATTTTTAAATTTTTACCTGTCAATGGTTATGCAATTTTAATTTGCATTGGTATTTTCTTTCTTTCTAGATTTTTTCTCTTTTGTTTCTTTTTTCTTCTTTTCCTTTTCCTTCCCTTCCTTTCCTTTTGGTATTTTCTTGCCTATTTTCAGACCTTTGCACTTCAATGCGGATTTGGAATCAGTTTGTCTAGTTTCATGAAAAAACCTGTCAGATTTTTTTTTATTGGAACAGTTTTGAAATTATAGATTTATTTGCAGATTAACTTACACATTACTATATTGAGTAGTCTCATCCATGAACAAGTTATATATTTCCATTTATTTAGGTCTTTATTTTTCATAGCAGTTTTAGGTTCACAGCAAAATTGAGCAGAAAGTACAGAGTTCCCTACACCCTCTGCCCCCACAGATGCACAGCCTCCCTGCTAGCCCCCTCCCCCATATCCGCACCAGAGTGACACATCCTGCACCAGAGTGGTACATTGGTTACAACTGATGAGCCTACATTGACACATTTTTATCACTCAAAGTCCACAGTTTACATTAGAGTTCACTCTTGGTGTTGTATATTCTATGGGCTTTGACAAATGTGTAGTGACATGTATCTACCATTATAGTGTCATACAGAATAGTTTCATTGCCCTAAAAATCCTGTGTGCTCTGCTCCATTCATCCCTCTCTCTCCTCTAACCCATGTCAACCACAGATCTTTTAACTGTCTCCATAGTTTTGCCTTTTCTAGAATGTCATGTAACAGGGATCATGCTATGTGTAGCCTTTTCAAATTGGCTTCTTTCACTTAGTAATATGCGTGTAAGGTTTTTTTGTGTCTTTTTATGACTTGATAGCTCATTTCTTTTTAAAGCTGAATGATATTTCTACTGTATGGATGTACCACAGTTTGTCCATTCACCTACCAAAGGAAATCTTAGTTGCTTCCAAGTTTTGGCAATTATGAATAAAGCTGCTGTAATCGTCTATGCACAGGTTTTTGTGCAGATGTATGTTTTCAACTTATTTGGGTAAATACCAAAAAGCATGAGTACTGGAACATACGGTAAGAGTGTGTTTAGTTTTGTTCTTTGTTTTTTTTTTTTTAAAAAGATGACCGGTAAGGGGATCTTAACCCTTGACTTGCTGTTGTCAGCACCACGCTCACCCCGTGAGCTAACCAGCCATCCCTATATGGGATCCGAACCCGTGGCCTTGGTGTTATCAGCACCACACTCTCCCGAGTGAGCCACGGGCCGGCCCTAGTTTTGTTCTTTGAAGGTCTGGAAAACTCAGCTGTGAAATCTACTGAACCTGTTGTTCTTTGTTTGGATAGGGGAGTCGGGTAACTTATTTTTCATGAGGATCATTTTCCTGGAGACATTTTGTCCCACAGGGACCCACATGGGCTAGTCCTTTCTGGTTTCCTTTGAGGAAGCCCAATCTTTCACTTAGTCACGGAAGACTAATAGGATCCAGGAGACTAAGGAAGGATTGGGGATGTTTTATTTGTAGAAACTACTGGCTTTGGGGCTACATACACTGCTTGGGGATTTTGTATTCAGCATAGCAGTTACGACGTTGTTATTTTAATTGACCACTAGAGGGCAGTAATGGATCAATAACAGGTACAGTATAAAAAAGGGGCTAAAAACAATTAACATACAGTAAAATTAAAAGGTAGATTTTCCCCTTTCTGCCCATAAGAATCCTGAGATTTAGAGAAATCAAGAAACTTGTTCAAATCATGTATTCCAAATCTGGAATTTTAATGTAGGTCCATCTGACTCCAAGTTTCATTGTTTCTGGTATGGGTACAAATAATTGTTCTTCTTTCATTCTTTTTTTTTTTTCTTTTTAATTCATTCATTTGAGAGCAATGAAGCAGAGTAGCTAAGAATTCAGTCTCTGGAGTCAGACCATTTAGATTTAAATTCTGGCTCTATCACACACTAACCAGCACCGTAAGTGCTCTGTGCCTCAGTTGCCTTATCTGTACACGGGGATATTAGAACTTACCTCATAAAATTATTGCAAAAGTGAAATGAGATGATACATGAAAAATGTTTAGAACAGTGTCTGGTCCTTTGTAAGTACTCAGTAAATTCAAGCTATTGGTATTATTAACTCAACCAATATTCATGAAGCAACTGTGGTGTTCTAATACCACTGTGCTAGGTATGCGGATGGCAGCCATACACACGCACAGATCTCTGCCTCTCAAGCTTACATGCCAGGAAGGGAGGCAGACTAAACAAATAAGAAAAATTTGGTATTTTTCTTAGTATAAGTGAAGATGGCCAAAAATAGAGCGTGGAAGGGATCTGGGAGTGCTGGGGCTGGAGGGGGATGGCGATTTACAATGGGGCCATCAGAGGGCTGCACTGAAGCGACACCCAGCAAAATCCAATGAACAGGAGGCAGCTACGCTGACATCTAGGAGTGATGCGGACATCTGGGAGCACAGCATTTGGGCAGAGAGAAGAGTAAGGGATAAGGCCCTGAGACAGGACCATGCCTGCCTTCCAGGAATGGCAAAGAGGACAGAGTGGTGGAAGGGAGTGAAGCATGGGTGAGGGTGAGTCCTATGAAAGGGGCCAGAGGGGAGACTGTGGTGCCAATGGTGTAGGGTCCTATAGCCATCAGCCCTCAGAGGGCTTTGGCCTTTACGTGGCCTGGAAAGTCACTGGAGGGCTGTGAGCAAAAGGGTGACCTCATCTGACTTGTTTGAGGTCCCTCTAGCTGCTGTGAGGAGAGTGGCCTGCAGGGGCAGGGGCAGTGGCAGGGAGCCCAGGGAGGAGGCCACTGCAGGGATCTGGAGGAGAGATGGAGACGTGACAAGGTCTTGGGTTGGGGGCTAGCAGTGCCAGGGGCAGGAAGTGGACAGGTTCTGGATATGCATTGAAGACAGAGCTGATGGGATTTGCTGATGACCAGATGTGGGCTGTGAGAGACAGAGAGTGTCAGAGACAACTCCAGGGTTCTTAGCCTGAGCAACTGGAAGGACAGGGTTGCCATTGCTTAAGACCATGCAGATTTGGGGAGGAGTGTGTCAAAGACGGGGAGCAGGAATCAGGAGTTTGTTTTTGGACATGTTAGTTTTGGATGCCTCTGAGACATTGGCTGCTGGATATTCAAGTCTGGACTTCAGGGGCCTGGGCTGGAGACGTAGATGTGGCAGCTTTGAGCCTCACTCATGAACACACAGGGAGGTGGCAGAGCTCTGTCCAGGACTCGGGCCTGTGTTCCTCCCTCAGCACCACACACATGGCTGTGTCCTAGGGAGCCTGCTGTAGCCTCTTTCCCAGACACCCCACAGCTCCCCACACTGGGTCTCCCAACAGGAGCACCGTCCTGGGTGTCTGAGGCAGCGTGGGGACCACCCACACCTCCTCCCCACTGTTCATTGCACAGGGACAGGCACTTGTAGCCACATTATTCCCAGATGACAGGAAGGAGCCTGGAAATCTCCAAACCTGGTTACCCATTAA
This sequence comes from Galeopterus variegatus, assembly GCF_000696425.1. NCBI lineage: Eukaryota > Metazoa > Chordata > Mammalia > Dermoptera > Cynocephalidae > Galeopterus > Galeopterus variegatus. The sequence goes on from NW_007726320.1 coordinate 760,082, forward strand.
CCCAGTCCTGAGTGAGGGCCAAGTGGACAGGCCTCGTTTTCTCACAGAGCTGGTGACGGCTAGTCCAGGGAAGGCAAATGGGTTTCGTCTCCTGTGCCAACCTTGACTAGTTAAGTCTGGCTCAGGGTAGGACTGTCTTAAGAATAAGGGGGCAGTAATCCATTAGCAATGTCTGCCGTGATAACAGGATCAGGGAGTGGCTGCTCATGCCCCCAGATATTTGTCATTCCTTATCTACCTGCAAATCCTCGGCTTCAGAGGGCCCACTGGGGCACCATGCAGTGTGAGTTGTCAGGCAGCTTCCTGACACTCTCAGGTGGAACAAGAAGCTTTCAGTCAAAAGCTGACACCTTCTGCTGCACTTCACTCCCCCACCAGCCATCTAATGAGGGCCTCTCCGCAGCCCTTTGGGGCAGAGAATCAATTGCACAGAATTTGTGGCTCTGGCAAGGGCGCGGTTGGCTGCCACAGCCCCACAGCTGTCTTTCTTAGTGGGCAGTTGACCTCAATTAACTGGGAGGGCCATGGTCTTTTTTTTTTTAGGGGGAACACATCTTTCAACCTTTAGAAAGATGAAGAATTAATTAATCTCTGCTACCTGGGATAGAACTTTCTTTCTTACAGGGTACTTGATGTGGGTATTTGACTTAACCTCAGGGAGATTTAGAATTAAGTATAGCATTCTAAACCAAGAATTAAAACCTTAGTATATTTCTTTTTAAAGAAGAAATCTAGATGAATTTAGTTTTTTATATAAATAGATTCTTAGAACTTAAGGTTCACCATATTTATAAGTTGGATTTATTAAACTTATAAGAATGATTTAAATCTTCGGGAAAGTTTTTGTTTGTTTGTTTGTTTTTCTTTTGTTTTTGCAGCTGGCCGGTATGGGGATCCAAACTCATGACCTTGGTGTTATAAGGAAAGTTTTTGCTTATACCAGATAACTGAGGTACTGAAAATAGATATCAAATCTATTCACCTATGAATGCACTTAAAAATGTTTGAAGATAGAAGTTTGTAAAAAGCCCCTTAGAAGCATTTGCTAAAATCTGCTAAATTTGCAAACAAGATTTGTAAGTTGAACTTTAAAGGTTAAAAAAGAACTAGCGTTTTATTTATTTTTATTTTTTTTTTAAAAAGATGACTGGTAAGGGGATCTTAACCCTTGACTTGGTGTTGTCAGCACCACGCTCTCCCAAGTGAGCTAACCGGCCATCCCTGTATGGAGATCTGAACCCGTGGCCCTGGTGCTATCAGCACCGGTTGTCAGCACCACGCTCTCCCAAGTGAGCTAACCGGCCATCCCTATATGGGGATCTGAACCCGTGGCCCTGGTGCTATCAGCACCGCACTCTCCCAAGTGAGCCATGGGCCAGCTACAGAACTAGTGTTTTAAATTAGTAACTTTAACAAATAGGAATGAATTATCTACTCCAAAAATGAACTTCTAGATAGTCTCTTCTGTGTTTGAAAACTGTCCTCAGAAATCAACCCTAATGTTTGTCAACAGGTGAATGGATAAACTGTGGCACATCTATGCAGTGGAGTACTACTCAGCAATGAAAAGGAAGGGACGATTGATTCACAGAACTTGATGAACAAGCATGATACGAAGTGAAGGAAGCCAAGCTCAAAAGGTTCCATACTGTACGAATCCATTTATGTGAAAATTCTAAAAAAAGACAAAACTATAGTGACAGAAAGCAGATCAGTGGTGATGATTACTAGGGTGTCTACATTGTCAATACTCATCAACTTGTACATTTAAAATTGGTGAATTTTATTGTATATACATTATACCTCAATAATGCAGATTTTAAAATAAATAGTATCCTCAAGGTCACCAAAACCATGAGAAATAAAGCAGGATCATTTTCTGAGAATGATGTGGGAAGGGGGATGGGGCTGTGAGGAGAGAGGCCAAGTCATCATGTAGTTATCATGGAAACCTGGAGAGCCAGCTGCTGGGGAAGCAGATGTGTGCTCCTCCTTGAGGTTCCCATTATGAATGAAGTCAGACCGAGTCACCTCAATTGAATGACTGACTCCTTTCCAGCAGGTATAGGACAGGGTTCAGGTTTTGCCTTGAGTGTTAGTTATCTATTGCTGTGTAACAATCACCATAAATTTAGCGCTTTCACAATATGCACTGTCTTAGTTTCTTACAGTATCTTACTCCTGCAGACCAGGAGTGCTGTTATGGCATGGTCGGGTCTTCTGCTCAGTTTCACAAGGTTGCAATCAACGCATTGGCCAGGCTCACTTGTTGACAACTCTGGGGGAAAGTCCACTTTCAAACTTATTTGGGTTGTTGGTAGAATTAATTTCCTGTGCTGTATGCCCAGGCCCTGGCTTCAGGGCTCTGGCTTTTTGCTGACTGTCAGTTGTAGGCTGCCCCTGAGTTCCCAGAGGCCACCAGGTCCTTGCCATGTGGGCTCCTCCAAGGTGGCCTCTTCCTTCATCGAGTTGGCAGGGAAAGTCTCTCCCTCCAGCCTGAGATTCACATAAGGTAAGGTGATCGTGGGAGTGACATCCCATCACCCTTGCCATATGATGTAGCTTAGTCGTGGAAGTAACATCCCTCACATTTGCCATATTTTGTCGCATAGAGAAGCAAGTCATGTATTCTGCCTGTGCTCAAAGGGAGGGGATTACGTGAGAGCAAGGACACCAGGAGGCAGAGCCCCATGGAGCTGTTCTAAAGTCTGTCCCCACACCTGGTGACTGCAATGGCAGGAGAGAGGGGTAAGGAATGAGGTGTTTTGTTTTTTTTTTTAAAGATGACCAGTAAGGGGATCTTAGCCCTTGGCTTGGTGTTGTCAGCACCATGCTTAGCCAGTGAGCAAACCAGCCATCTCTATAAAGGATCTGAACCCGTGGCCTTGGTGTTATCAGCACCGCACTCTCCCGAGTGAGTCACAGACCGGCCCTTAGAGTGAGGTTGTTTGCAAGGGGTGATGACTGAGTTGAGGGGCAATGGACCCTTAGCTGGATAAGGAGGAAAGAGAAACCAGGAGGTGACTGATGGCTGGTGAGGGGGTGCTCGGGTCTGTGCTTTCAAGACCTCCCTGAGGTTGGAGAATTTTTGCATGGGAATGCTGAGCAGAGGATGCTTGAAGGAGGGGAGGTGTTGGCTGGAGAATGGGATGTTTGAAATCAGGACTTCTGAAAGGAGCAGCTTTGGTGACAGTGGGGTCCGTGGGAGTGGGTGGTTGGGGTGGGGTGAAGGAGGTCATCGGAAGCAGGAGGTCTTCCCACCGCTTTCCGCACAGTCTCGTCTTCACATCGTGGCCCCAAGTCTCCTCCTCACACACGTCAGACCATGAATCTCCTGTGCTCATAACCCTCCAATCAGTGCCTTCCTCCCTCACTCTGAGAAAACCTAAGCACCCTCCCACGAGCTGCTCCCCATGCCCTCCCCCCAGACTTCATCCCCTGCTGTCTACACTGCAGCTACACTGCCTCTGGGGCTAGCTCTTGCTGCTCCCTGCCTGGAAACCCTGCTTCCAGATAGCTCCAGGGCTCCCTCCCTCTCTGTGCTTTCTGTTCAAACTCCCTTTGGCCTTTCCTGTCCATCTGACATAAAATATCATCCCTCCCCACCACTCTCTGTGCCCTCGTCTGCCTCCACCATCAAATATTTCCTGTATATCTGTGTCCAGGTATTTACCATCTGTCTCCCCCAACATGAATGCCAGCTCCACAGATCTGGGGTTTTGCTCTATTCACTGTCACATGCAGCACCTAGAAGAGTCCTGGCATGGAGCCAGTGCTCCCTAAATACTGTTGAGTGAAGGCAGGGCTGGTCTCTGTGTCAGTGAGTTGATGCTGATGGTCTGAGATCAAAGCCTCAAGATACAAGCTGGGAGCTGTTGTGGAGGCCTGGGTACCCTCCCTCCACTGTCTGGAAGGGTGGACACAGAAGAGATAACATTTAGTAGGCAGTAGAACTCAGCAGTTAAGAGCTCTGCCACCTACTAGCTGCACCACCTTAGAAAGCTACTCACGGTCCCTGAGCTCTGTTTCCTCATGTGTGAAATGAGGATATTAGAACTGAAACCTAAATCACAGAGTTGTGCAGACTCTACACACAGAGCACATGGTACCTGCATAAGGTGAGTGCTCAGTAGTTGTTGGACAGTGTTAGGTTATTTCTCTGTGACTGTTTACAATCCAACTTTCCACTATTGTCCAAACAAGCTTTGTCATTTATTATTTTTCAGATCTAGGGAAGATCATTTTACCTGAAATAAGATTCTGTTTCCTCAACTGCATAACGGAGATAATAATTCCTGCCCTGCTCCCTTAACTGAATAGTTAAAAGGCATATAAGCGAGGTAACACACNTACACACAGAGCACATGGTACCTGCATAAGGTGAGTGCTCAGTAGTTGTTGGACAGTGTTACGTTATTTCTCTGTGACTGTTTACAATCCAACTTTCCACTATTGTCCAAACAAGCTTTGTCATTTACTATTTTTCAGATCTAGGGAAGATCATTTTACCTGAAATAAGATTCTGTTTCCTCAACTGCATAACGGAGATAATTCCTGCCCTGCTCCCTTAACTGAATAGTTAAAAGGCATATAAGCGAGGTAACACACGTGAAAGCACTTTGAGTTGTTCTGTCGCTGCACGATAGAAGGCATTAGTACTTTTTGGTGACTGGTTCCTTTTAGGGTTGTTGGAGTTGTAGGCAGTGGGTGAGTCATTTGTTTTCAGAGGCTTCAACAGAATTTCTGGGGTTTCCAGGATGGGGTGGTGACATACTGAACTTCCCGGAGCAGAGCAGTAGAATCCAAACTTCGCCCCAAGGTCTGAGCCAAGCCTGGGCTTAAAATGGCCCACGGGCTCAGGGCAGCGTAGTTCAGCCAGCCAGGTTTCTGATATTCACAGGCTGGACAATATCTTGCTTCTTTTCACTCCTACATGAAAGAGTACAGAGAGCCTGGTGTCTATCTTCAGAGATCCGACACCTGCCCAGTTTTCCCCTGCCACTGTCAAGTAATTATCGGGAGTGTTTCAGCAGCCCTATTTGTGAAAGATTCGACTTTCACAAACAAAACCCACAGCCCTGTGAGGCCATGGCCTTACACCAGAGCTCTGGGGCTGGTTGTGTTTTGGACATCAGGGAAGAGAAGAAAGCAGTGACAGCCCGGGTCAGGGAGGGTGTGTGTGTTGGTCAGCACGTCCTCCCCTGGAGGGAGCCAGAATGCTGCAGAAGCCCCCAGGACACCGTGTGGCACACAATCCTTCCAGGTCATGCTGATCATCAGGCAGTGTGGGGCCACTGCCCATCCTAGGGCAACAAAGCCTCCTGTCTCACACTGCTTTCTCAGGGAGTTCTCTGGGGAGGTGGCCCAGTGCAGGCACTTTCCATTGGGGGGTACCAACCTACCCCCGTGGGATCAGACAGTGGTAAGTGGTGCCTTTAAACCTGGTTCCTCAAACTCAAAGTAGATTGACCTCCAGATCACACACAGGCATACAAAGACCACACACACGTGCTCACACACACAGGCCAGTCAGTAGCTTCTGTTGTCCCTAATTCCCCCATTCCTCTCAGTCTGCTGGGGTGGGAGTTAAGGGTGAGGTGATACTTATCTGCCAATATCCACTCACACTTATTTTAGAGAACAGGCTAAAATGCATTTCCCAGCCTCCTTTGCAGTGCGATGGGGCCAACTAAGTTCTCACCAGCAGAATGTGGATGGAGGCATATGTGCTACTTCTGGGCCGAGACTTTAAGACTGCAGCTGTCCTCCACCAGTCTCTTCCTCTTCCTGCTGGCTTGAACCGTCAGAGACCTAGCTTCAACCCTGAAGGCACATTCATACCCTAAGAGATACCCTAAGAGAAAGAATCCGGGACCCAGAAGGTCTACACTGAGCAGAGCTTCCCGCTGACCTGGAATGTTCAACAGGCAGTTATGTGAGAGACAAACTCTTATCTTCTTTCATCCACTAAATTATGGCTGGGCCTCTTTGTTACAGCAGCCAAGCCTCACCCTTACTAAGCACAGGGGAGAAGGGTGTGGCAGAGATAAAGGCTTCCCAGGCTAGCAGAGCAGCCCAGCACACCAGGCCTATGTGGCCTGCCACTGGACATCATGGGGATGATATTCCAAGCAGAAGCCTGGGACAGAAACAGTGTACTACTGTATTGGTTAAGACTGAATCGACAGGCCTAGGTTTTCATTTTGGCTAAAACATTTATTAGTGTTGTGAACTTTGGGCACTTTTACTAACAAATTGCGTTTCAATTTCCTCTTCTGTAAAATGGGGATAACAATAATACCTACTCACAGGGCTGTATGAGCATTATATAAGATAATGTAAATCAAGGGCTCAAAAATGTTTGCTGTTATTAATGGGATCAGCTAATATCCAGACCTGATTTTTCCTACTCCCTGGGAAGGAAGCTAATGTCTTGAATTTTCCACAAAGCCATAAATATTCAGTATCTCCTAAATAAATTATAAGTTACCAATGTCTTCAACACACGTAATGTTCCTCAATCATCTACTATGGGGCAGGGAGTAGGAGAAGGGCCAGGGAACAGAGATGCCCTTGTAGAAATTAATTTCTGCTTTGCACCTCAGAAAGCATCAGCCCATGCTGGCCAGTTAGCTCAGTTGATTAGAGCATGGTGCTATTAACACCAAGGTCAAGGGTTTGGAGCCCCTTACCAGCCAGCCACCAAAAAAAGAGAAAGCCTCAGCCCTTTTCAGGCTCACAAGCTGAGTCTGTTCACCTACTGAATGGACATCTACCTCTATTAGGAAAGAAATCCTGATTCTTTTCTTCACACCTCCTGATGAGATGCTGGGCCCCACCACACACAGGTTAAATCATAAACTCTGGGGCTTGGGTACTGATATTTTTTAAAAGCATCTAGGTGTTTCCAGTGAATAAGTGGAGTTGAGTCTGAATACTGAATACTTCTCTTACCCAGTCACCCCACACCACCCCAAGTGTGAGTTTCTTTTTTTTTTTTCTGGTGGCCAGTATGGGAATCAGAACCCTTGACCTTGGTATTATAACATCGTGCTCTAACCAACTGAGCTAACCAGCCAGCCTCCAAGCATGAGTTTCTTAAACAAGGTCCAACCTTGGCATTCACATGTCAAAACCTTCTGTGACTCCCACTGCCTACAGGATGAAGCCCAGACTCTGCCTGACATTTGAGGTCTTTCACAATTTGGATCCAACCTCCTTGCATTAATGACACTAATGGCCAAGACTGATTTTGCATTTTATATAACCCAGGCACTATGCTGACAGTGTTACCTGTGTTAGCTCATTCAGTTCTTTTTTTTTTTTTTAATTGTCCTTGGTGTTATAACATTGCACTCTAACCAGCTCAGCTCACTGGCTGGCCTTTCTCATTCAATTCTCACCTAACCTTAGGAGATGGTGTCTTGGCTTAGTTTCCTCATCTGTAAAGTGGGAACACTCCAAGAAAAGCACTGGGCACAGTGTCTGCTACATAGTTACTGCTCAATTAGCAGTAGCCATTACTCATCATCCCTATTTTATAGATGAGAAAGTTGAGGTTCGGGGAGATTAAGTAACTTACCCAAGGCCACAACTCATTAATAAGGGCCTAATAAGGAAGTCTGGCTTCAGTGTCCAGGCTAGCCTGCCTCTCACCATGTCACGAGGGCCTGTGCTCAACTCAGAGCCAACTTTCACAGCTCACTTTGGTGAGCTCTCCAGGTCTTTGCACTTGTGGGTCACTCTGCTGTTAGACTGCCTCCTTTTGTCCTCCTCTGGGAGGGCTTCCTCCCCCATGACCACCTTAGGCAGAGGCACATCCCCCATTCTGTGCCCTCAGCCTTCTCAATAGACATCTCCACTGTCATCTCACCAAACCATCATTTAGACAGAGGGTATGCGTGCCCCTCCAAGTGACAGTGTCCTTGTCACCTCTTGCTCCATCATGTCTGGCTGGCATGAAACAGACCTCTGAGTGTTTGCTGGATTTATTGGGAGCCGAATCCATCAGAGAGCCAAGCCAAGAGTGGAGAACAATACCTGCTGGCAGGGGAAGCCTGCCCGTTCTCAGCTGTTAGAGTGCACTCCAGTGTGAACACACTTGCACTTTCCCTTGGCCAGGGCTTTCCTGCCACCTGCCAGAACTTGCAGTCCCTTGGTCCTGGCTCTCACTTTGCTTGCAGGCCTTCCCCCTACTAAGTCAGCCAGCGCGGACTCACCCCTGGAGGGGCCTGTACCATCCACAGCATGAGTCTAGATTTCTCACCTCCTCAGTTCACTTATTCAACAAATATTTATTGAACACCAATTATGAGCCAGGCACTGTGCTTGGTGCTTGGTACAGAGTGGAGGGAAAATGAGGCATGGTCCCTGGCCTCACAGAGCTTACATTCTAGTGGAGGAGACAGGTCACCAACAAGGAAGGAAACAATGGATACACAATGGCAAATTCCTCATTTGCCAAGGGAAA
>NW_007726320.1:769248-784177 GCF_000696425.1 Galeopterus variegatus
TCACCAACAAGGAAGGAAACAATGGATACACAATGGCAAATTCCTCATTTGCCAAGGGAAAGAATATGGGTCTCTGAGATAAAGTAACTATGCAAGTACAGTAGTCAGGGAAGGCCTCTCTGAGGAGGTGACATTTAAGTCAAGGCATTAGGGTCTGAAGAACTCAGCCATGCAAAGGGTAAGGAAAGAGCATTCTGGGCAAAAGGAAAAGCATATGCAAAGATCTGGAAGTGGGAATGAGGTTGGAATTTTGAGGGAATGAAGGAAGGCCAGGGTGGCACGAACACAGGGAGCAAGTTTGGGACTGGCAAGAAATGAGGCTGGAAGCAAGGTTGGGACCAAGAGAGGAAGAGCTTGGATTTTACCTTCAAAATAACAGGGAAACAGAGTGAGGGTTTTCAACCAGAGTTGGCACAAATATGATCTGCATACTGTAGGTTCTCTCTGGTTGCTATTGAGGACTGACCGACAAAGCAGGAGGGAAAACTTTTTGGAGGCCAGGGCAGTGATCTGGGGGAGATGATGTGGCCAGACCAGGGTAGTGGCTGTGGGTTCAAACAGAAGTGGACAGACTCCAGAGATATTTAAGAAGTAGAATCTATTGGATGTTTCCAGAAGAACTAAAATATCTTTATTGAATGTTTGCAACAACCGCTGCAATAGGGCAGGAGTTGGGGCTACCAGGAAGGCTTGGGAACAGAAACAGATTCAAGTCCTCAGCCACAGAAACAAATCACACAGTCACTTTTCGCCCAGTCGCTCAGGGAGAATGAACCTAAGATCACTAAGATGCTGAAAGTGTTGGGCCATTTGCACTCATTTCAACGGTGTTCACAGATTCCTCTGGAGTTGGGTACCTGCAGTATGGAAAATGCATTTCCCACAGCCCCGCTATGAGTGAACTTTGGACCCTCAGGCTAGGAAGCTGCCAAACTGCAGAACTCCAGCACTGATCTGCTATCCTGGGAGCAATGGGCGAGGAGGAGGAGGAACTGTTCTTCCTGTCCTGAGTGTGCCCCTTCGTAAGAAAAGTGAGGTTGGTCTTTGCCTTCTGTCACCTCCTCTGTTCCCCTCACCCCATTCCTGGGAGACTGTGTGACTGTCAGGCGCACTCCCCGCCAGTGCCCACTCTCTGAAACAATGCCCTCGCTCCTCGCTGCTGCAGAGCTCAGAGCTCCGACGGGCCCTGGACGACAGCAATGTGTCCTCCCAACCAGCTCATGCTAAGGAGTGAAAGAACTACTTACCTCTTCATCACTCCTTGAGGACTTTGCCTTTTCAAGAGCTTTCTGGGTCACTCAAATGATCTTTGTCCTCTTACCCACTTCTCTGAAAGGGCCCTTTTCCCCAAGGGTCTTTGCACACTGCACTTTTGAGCCCATGGAGTCTCTTCAATGCAGGCTCTGGGGAGAATGGTTCTATCAAAGGGTGGGAATGGGTGAATCTTCCTAGGGGTGACACCTGAAGTATTTAATAGCCAGTGTGGAATGAGTGCCAATAAACTGCCAGCTCAAGGACCTCACAGCCGGGGGTCTGCCAGGCATTACCCAGATCATAGGGGTTCTGGGAGGAAATGCTGGGTGGTGGGGGACACTCGGGGGTAACAAACATTTACTGATGAGCACAGAAGTGTGTCTACATTTCATCAACTGGTATGGCAACACTGGTCCTGCTGATTGTCAGTCCAGTCCCTGCTGTTCCACTGGGAATGAGGTCACTGGGCCATTTGTTCTCTCTGCTGGGGGAAAGTGGCCTGGGGTGGAGCTGGGTAATGAAATGGCCTCTGAGCAGAGCCAGCTGTGTGGAATCCTGGGTGAGCAGGATCTCAGGCTCTTGACCCACTGCGTGACCTTGAAGGGCCAAGCTGCCCCTGAGTGTCCTTCCTCTTGCCCCTCGTCGCAGTTATTTTTGTCCAGCCTGACAGCTCTTGGCTGTTCCAGTAGTCTGGGCTCTGTGAGCCGGATGCAAACCAGGCAGCACAGACGTCTGGTGCTGAATCCCAAGAGGATTCCTCTCTGGGTGCCGTCACGTGGGGCATCGCCCCTCTACACTGTGCACCCAACAGGGAAGGACCGCACGCTGAGAGGATGGTGACCGTCAGAGGCAGGGAGCCAGTTCTCTGTCATTCAAGCCTGGCTCCTGTCTGGGAGAGCTGTCCGAGGCCTGGTGTGGAGGACACCCTGTCAGAGTTTTGCTGCTGCCCAGAAACCTTCCAGCTGGGCTTGTCAGGCCAACTGTGTGCAGAGAACTATTAGTCAGCTGGAGGACAGTGTCTGCAGCTGGGGGGGAGGGTGAGAGCAGGGCCTACTTAGCCCCCCATCTCCAGGCCTTGGCAGTCATGGAGAACAGTTCTGTCCTGTTGATGGAGTGGCCCAGAGGCAGGTAGGCAGGGGTAGACGGGGTTCCCAGGGGGCCTCTTTGTGGCCCCTGCCCAGTTACCATCTCCAAGAAGTGAGGCAGACGCTGTGTTGCAGCCCCTTGGCCTGGGAAGTCAGACACTGCTCCTCACTGGGGTCTAACCTCTCTACGGAAGCAGCCTGCCTCGGGCCATGGTCCTGGCACCCTTTTGGGTAAAGCTTCATTCCCAGGCCCAAGGTTCATGCCTGCTGCCCCGTGTGTACTGGGCAGGAGAGGGGTCTGGGCACAGCTCTTAGGGGCTGTCCCAGGATTCATCTGTGCAGGTGGGCAATAGGACCAAGCCTCTGTGATCAGAACAGCTGCAGGAGAGCTGGGTGAATACGCAGGGACGAGCAGTGAGGAGCAGAGGTGGGCTGAAGGAGGAGAGGGCCTCTGATGTGTGAACAAGGTGCCTTCATGTAGGAGCCGGTCCAGGAAGCAAAGCAGAAAAAGCGGTGCCATGTTTAGAGCTCTTGGAAAAAGAACCATCCTACTCCTGCGGGTTGAGGGGTGGGGTGAGGCATGTGGGAGCCAGCTCAGAAAGCCCCGATTTCAGTGATTTCGGAGACCCAAGAGTGGTAGAGCATGGCTCCTGCTGGCCTCCCAGCAAGCCCTGGGGGAGATGGGCTGGGGGCGGGAACAGCCACGTAAGCAGGGGACCCCGCAGCACCAGGGAGTGTGGGAGAGGAAGACCGCAGGAGGGGAGCGAGGTGGCTGCTTCTGGCAGCCCTGCTGCTGGGAGCCATGGGTATAGGGGCAGCTGGCCTCTCCAGGGGGCGGGTCCTCCGGATGGACGATGCCCCTCGAATTGGCAACAAATTCCTCCTGCCCGGCAGGATGGGGCCAGGGGCTCTGTGGAGGGCCGGGATGGGGTAAGTAGGAGAGGAGGCGCTGGGGAGGACAGGGCCGGGCACTCTTCCCAGGATGGAGAGCTGGTTGTTCAGGGCCGGCAGCCCTGGACAGCTATGGAAGAAGGACCAGGGCCAGGCAGGGAAAGCCAGGGGGCTGGCAGGCATAGGCGAAGGCTCCATCTCAGCTGCGTAGCTGTTGAGGTGGGAGAGAAGGCGAATCCGGACAGGATCCGCACGGCTGCTGGGCCCTTCCAGGACCCCCAGGTACCTGATGACTTCAGTGAGGCACTCCCGAAAACCAATGCTCCGGAAGTCGACTGCCAGGGCTCGGGCATCAAAGAATCCTGAAAAGTGAGGCACAGTGAAGGCATGCCAGGTGTGGGGAGAAGCACGGAGCCTGGGTCAGGCTGTCTGCGCTCTGGACCCGCCTCCCCCACTTGCTCCCTGGGTGACCTTGGGCATGTCCCCTCACCTCTCTGAGCCCCAGTCTCGAGAATGAAAATCCTTACCTGGGTTGGAGGGTAGTAGGTTGTGAGGATCAAACGAGTTCACTAAATTATGAAGCATTATCAAATGCAAGGTATTGTTTTCATCAAAACTCATGATCAATGCAAAGAAGAAACTGTGGCCAAGATAACTTCATTGAAGTAGACATTGCCAGGCGTGAAAAGGCTGTGCACATGGAAGTGTAGAACAGCCCTGCCTGCTGACGGGCAGATGTGGGGAGGGGAGGGAGCGACAGCAGCCATCAGAGCTGGGAGGCCTCTGGGAGAAGGCAGCACAGAGCAGCAGTGAAGCAGGAGGTCTTTGGAGGCTGGCAGAGCTGGGTTCAAATCCTGGCTCTGCCACTTAAGTAGGTGCCTGACTGTGGACAAGTCTCTAAGCCTCATTTCCTTAGCTGTAAAATGGGGATATAACAGTACTTGCTGCACAGAGTTGTGAGGGTATAATTAAATAAAACAGTGCACAGAAAATGCTCAATAAATGAAAAGTTAGCTATCATTTATATTACTGGCTTGGCCCATGTTGGCATCCGAGGACCCCAGAGAGAACCCCACTCTGGTCCTCAGCTGCTGCCAATCAGGCCAGGGACCCTCTCTTTGGCCTGACGTCAGTGAGGGATGACCAGGTGAACTGTTCACACAGGTGTTAACATCCTCATGCTTCTCCATACCTGCCCCTCCCTCGACCCCTGCTGGGCAAAGACAAACAGAACAGCCTCAGCTAGCACTGGCCTCATGACTACGGTCCCTGGCTCATGGCTGGCGCCCTGACAGATGAGCAGCTCTGCAAGAGGCTATGTTTGGAGTCAGGCCAACTTGGGGGTGAGACTGGGCTCTGCTGTATTCTTAGCTGTGTGACTTCGAGCAAATCCCAAATCCCTTCACCTTCCTATACTTGCTGTTATTCTCAACTAACATTTAGTGAGTCCTTACTAAGCACTTAATTACATTATCTAATTTAACCTTTAAAAAACACTCTCATTATTTCCATTTTAGAGATGAGGAAACTAAGGCATAGAGGGATTGAATCATTCGTCCAGGGTTATAAAGCTAGTAAGTAGTAGAGCCAGGATTCAAACCCAAAGACTGCACTGTAAACCACAATTCTGTCTTCCCATTAGCCCTTAGCCAGAAAATGGTTATGACAGCAACCCTTGCCTTCCAGGCTCTTGTGAGAATCAATGAGACAACCCAAGCAAAAGCATTTTGAAAACTGTGAAATGCTGCCCACATATTACTCTCTACTTTTCTTTTAATTGGATAACCATAAGTGTAATTTGAAAATATCTCCCCCACTGGTTCATTAGAGACAGAAGTCTCCACTGTTAGCGATGCATTCCATTGGCAGAAGTTCCCAAAGGGACCACCTGCATCAGGGTTATTGGGTGGGCTTGTTAAACTTGCAAACTCCTAAACCCCAATGCAGACCTACTGCCTCAGAATCTCTGGGAAGTGACCCATGACTCTGCCTGCCTCCAGATGATACTTCTGCCCACTGAGGCTTGGGAAGCACCAGGCTGTGCCACCCAAAATGCAACTGTCCTATGCCAGGGTAGCAAGTTAAATCTTTGGGGCTTGGGTCTTTGTGGCCAAGGTCTGTGGAGCTTTTGAAGTTTCCTAATTGTGAAATCACCAAACACACAGAGAAGCTTTGTATAGACAAAATTTCCATTTGTCTGGAAGTCTTTTTAAAGCCACAGTTCCATGACTTTATTGTAATGAACTAGCTTAAAATAACAGAATGAGTTACATTTGCTTTCTACTTTCAATCCCGAGAACTGCTATGAGTATGACATATCGCCTCAGCACTGCCAAGGACACAACCACAGCCCGAAAGGCTAGCCCAGGGGGTAGGGAGATCAGTGAAGTGCCTGTGGCTAAAAATCTCACGCGGGGCCCTCCCTGGGTTCAGGGGAGTCACAGACTGGGATCCCAGGGATAATTAGCTGATTCAGGCTAATCCTTAGCCCTAATGACCTGGGTGGGAGGTACGACAAGTAGGAACAGTCTGTTACAGAAGAAAGCTCCCAATGTCTAAGACTGGAAGGAGTCAGGTTGAGGAAACGGTTGGGACAAATGGAGACACTGAAAGTGGAGATGCTGAACGAGGAGAGACACACTTAGTGAATGTTCCTCCTGGGTCAGCTTCAGCCCCTCTAGACGCTGTGAGCTCCATGAGGACAGGGACCACATCTACTCCACTCACCAGCCTACCCCTAGGGCCCAGACTAAAATATCTGCTATGTGAACTCCTGGGAGAGAATGGCATTGGTACCTGTCCCACCAGTGGCATGGAGCATTTTCAAGTGATCCACCGTCATCTGCAAGACCTCGGCTTTCTCCAGCTTGGAAGAGCCCTGTGTGTTCAGAAGACAGAGTGAAGCCTCCAGCTGACCTCTTCCGCTCACTCTCCTTGCCATCGTCGTCAGCACTCACTGTCTCAATGTTCTCGCCTTTCTCTCGCTGTCACTGCCTGCAATTGGGCTTCTGCTTTGGCCAAGATCTTCAAATCTAAATGATTGTCTTCGGTTCTCGTCTCAGTCCACCTGTCCATTGCACTGCAGACTATGCTTCCCAAAACCCTCCTCCCTTGACTTACGTGACACCACTTTTCTGGGTTCCCTTTTCCCCTTGCCTCTTGCTCTGCCTGTCCCTTAAAACAGTGGTGTTTCCTAGTGGGTGCTAGCCCATTTCTCTTCTCGCTCTGCATGCTCTCCCCAGAGGGTCTTGTCTACCTCCATGGCTTCCTCCACCATCACCAGAAGGCCACTCGTGCATACCCACCTGCCTCCTAGACCAGCTCGACTGGGACTCCACCTTCAGACTCCATGCACCCAAGATCTAGTTCATCATCTTACCCCGTAAGCACCTATTCATCCTCTATTCTCTCTCCTGAGAAATGTTTCCTAAGTCACCAGGATCACCTGGCCTCCCAGGTGAAACCTGAGGGTCAGGCTCTCCGTGTGAGTTCCCTGAGGGCAGATACCAGGTTTTACTGAACATCTGTGGAATGACTAACTTGTTCTCACCAGCATCAGGGAAGGCAGATGACCGGTGCCATGGAGCATAGGGTGAGAATCTTTGAGGCTGTCTGGTTCAACGGTCCTACTCCCCACAGTAGTCCACCCACCCAAACCTGTTCAATGATAGAGTGCTCACTCCCTGAGCAGCCTGTTCCATTTTCAAATAGCTCTGGAAATGTTGCTAGTGCAGAGGGATTGGGGGGCTTTAGAATCACACAGCCCTGTGTGCTCCAAGTCTGCTCAGCTATTTACTAGCTGTACGATCTGGTGTAAGTTACTTCCCCTCTCTGTGCTTCAGTTTCCTTACCTGTGTCATGGACACAATAATCTCTACCCTTCAGGATCACTTTAAAGATTTGCTTCAGTGGGGTGATGGACATAAAGCCACAACACCTGAGATACATCACTAAGTATAAATTTCCATTATTCCCCTTATCTCCTGGCCAATGACACATATTGGTAAATGTTCATAGTGCCTCAGGCAGTCACTACCCATCAATAAGAGATGCCATGAGAAATGAACCTTAACTGCCACCCACACAGTATTTCCTCTAGCAAAATAGGCAATGTCACATACCTGTTTCTCAAAGGCAGTGGGGACCAAGCGCCGCAATTCAGAAAGGCTGCTGTTGATGCGGTCTCGGCGCCTTTTCTCTATGATCTAAAAAATTAGTGATAAGTTATACACGGGCACTTCATTACAGTTTCCAATGTGACCTGGTAGTCTTTGACTCATATTTTCCCTCACGATATTTTTGTGAGAGAGATAAATCTATTCCTACTTTATGCAGGAGGAAACCAAGACTCAGAAAGGGACAGTGATTTGCTCAAGGTCACACAGCAAGAAAGTGCAGAACTGAGAGTAGAACTCAGATCGCTTGTCTTGGTTTGTAAGATTATTATTCAAAATGTTTAACCACTGGTACAGCAGGGCACCAGCCAATCAGAATGGGGACACCAGCACAGAGCTGGAGCAGACCCCGGAGGACCCCGCTGGGCCAAGGTTACCTCTTCAGTTGCTGGGTCACGAGGAGGACTGAGGGGTCCTAGGCATTGCTCTCTCCAGCTGCAGAGGCTTTCATATTCACACTATCTCATTCTCCCCTCACAATACTCGCAGCAGAATAGGGATAGCCGGGCAGACATTATGAACCCCATTTTACAAATAAAGAAAATGAGGGCTGGAAGGAAATGGTCTGCCTAAGAGCTTATGGTTAGTGAGTGGCAGGGCTGGTCTGTGCCAGATCCCAGGTGTCTGGACTCCCAGTGCATGAGCACAGCTGCATCCTGGGGGAAAGTGAGGCTCGGTAAGATGGACAGCAGCAAGTGGCGGGGATGCGGGGGTGCCCTCCTTCTGTCCCTCTCCCCCAGTTCAGCACACTGAGAGGAAATGAAAGTTCTGGGCTTAGAGAGGAACAGAAGATAGGATAGAGCAGGGAGGCTGGAACAGACGATTATAACAGGCTATTGTGTGCTGGATATTGTTCAGAGCAGGTTACATTAATTCACTTAATCTTCAGAACAGCCCTTTGAGATATGTATTGTCATGAGTCCAGCTACACTGATGAGGAAATAAGGCACAGAGAGGTTAAGTGGCTTGCCCAAAGTCACCCTGATCGCTACTGGCACAGCGGGATTTGAACCCAGGCAGTCAGCTTCGGGTGATGTTTCTGACCAGGGTTCTCCCGGCCAGGCCCCTGGGGAGTCAGGGCGAACCTGTGTTGGGCAACTCAGAGGCTTAGAGGGACACTCACCCCTCTGCGTTTCTTCCTGGCTTGCATCTGCGAGGGGCTGGGGGAGGACAGCGGCCTGGCCATCTGGCTGCAGAGGAAGAGACAGGCCGGGTTTTCAGAGCCGGGGGACCATCTCGCTGGCCCGGGCTGACCTCCTTGGAGGCCGGGAAGGGCTGCAGGCGGGCGTGGGAGGGGGCGCTTGCTCTCGCTCCCCTTCCCTCCCAGGCCCGTCTCTCCCGGGCTAAGTCCTCCCATGCACCCTGAGCGGCGGCGGGGAGCTTGGCTCTTGGGCCCGACCTGCTTGGCCTCGGCCCTTGGTCCCCGCGGTGGCCGTCGGAGGGGGGGGACCGCGAACCGCGGCGCGGCCTCTCGGGCTCCTGCAACCCGATCCCCGGGGGCGGGGCGGCCGAGGGCACGGGCCGGCGGCGGCGGGGCCGGGCCGGGCGGCTTGGGTTTCAGAGGGAGCCGCCGGGAAGGAGCGTGGAAAGAGCAGAGTGTTAACACATGAACGTCTTTCCTCCCGTTGAAAAATTGTCAAAATGAAGACAATTATTGATTGCATAAGTGACCTCTGAGGAAAACAGAGCAATTCTCTGAGAAATCAGGTAGTGGGGGTCCCAGGCCTCTCTCGGAGGCTCGGGACAGTGTCCTGGCCTCCCAGAAGGCCCCGGTCCTCCCTCTCCTCCGCCTCCCTCCCGCTCTGGGCCTCCCCTCGCAGCCAGCCCCGGCTGGATGATGAATGTCTGCTCACACCCCAGGAGTTCCCATTACAGAGAAGAGGCTCAGCCCCAGGGCTTTTCCTGCCATACTGTAACCAAAATAATCTCCAGCCCGACTGCTCGCCCTCTTCACGTATTTCTCCTCCAGAGGCTCCCTTCGAATGGAGAGCTTCCCTGGGTCGCACTGAGGCATCGTGCATTGCCAGCACTTCTGGGACCCTATTCAGGCCCAGGGCAGGGGCTAAAGGCCAGTCCTCCAGGAGCTCAGCTCCAGTGGGGAGACAAACGACAAACAACAAGAGGACTTTCCTGCCAGTCTGGGATGCAAAACGCCACACGTGTGAACAGGAACCCATGAGCTTGGCTTCACCCCACACCTGCTCCTCGTCCCCCTGGGTTCCCCGTCCCAGCTTCCAGTTCTGCAAGGAGGAAACCTGGCACCATCTTTGATTCCTCCTCCGTCCCCAACCCCACCTCATCAAAACCTGCCCCTTCCATGTCTAAAATATATCTCGTGTGTGTCCTCTTCCTCTCCCTGGTCCCTCTCAGGGCCAAGCCTCTATCATCTTTCACTTGGACGGCTGCCACAGCCTCTTCTTGTTGGATCCCTTCGCACCCTCTTTACCGGCTACAAGCCTATCTCCCATGATAGGCAGGCAAAGTGATCACTTAAATGCACATTTGATCTTGTCACCCTCTTAAAACTCCTCATTGGCTTCCCAGTGCTTTTAGGATCAAGGCTACCATCTTGCAGGTGGCCCAGCTGGCTCCTGTCACCCCCTAGATTCAACTCTATCTTGATCTGTGTGCTCCAGCCTATGAATGCACAAACTACTTCCTGGGGTTGCACACACTGTTTCCCTAGCCTACAATTCTCTGGTCCACCCCATCTCCCACCCCAAGCCCCAGCCCCTTTGCCTAGTAACTTCTGCCATCCTTCAGATCTCAACTCAAATGTCACCTCCATAGGGAGGCTTTCTGACATCCCCCTCGCACTAGGTGTCCCCTGCTCTATACTGTTCTAGAATTCTGCATTTGCAACATTTATGCCAGTTTGTTGTTTTACGTTTATATGGTTATTTTTTATTTATTTATTTTTAAGATGACCGGTAAGGGGATCTTAACCCTTGACTTGGTGTTGTCAGCACCACGCTCACCCAGCAAACCGGCCATCCCTATATGGGATCCGAACCCATGGCCTTGGTGTTATCAGCACCACACTCTCCCGAGTGAGCCACAGGCCGGCCCCTGGTTATTTTATTAGTGTCTATATCTCTAACAAATCCATAAGCTCCATGAGGCCGTAAATCATGTCTGTTTCATTCACTATCATGAGCTCTGCCATGTTCCAAAAGCACTTGCTGAGTACTGGGACTGTGATAGTGAATGAAACAAGCCCTTGTCTTTGGCATGACTGGGGAATGGAGAGGTGAGCACCATAAAATCTACATCCTAGGCCTTAGTGAAGTGGAAGCATATGTAGTTCGCCACGAGGGTCCCAGCCCACCTGACTACCTTCTTGGCCTTTGAGGTTGGATCATTTTCATCAACTGCTCAAAGAGAGAAAGTTGCAGGAGAGACCAGATAGCATTTGTCACATCCTACTGCTAGGCTCCTGGCTTTGTCCTGCCACATCTGGAAAAGGATATCTCCCATCCAAACATCAGGACAAGGAGGGTTGGTAAGAAGCCTGTAAATGCTCCTGGGAGGGAGTACCTAGCAAGCTAGGTCCAGGGCTTAGATGTCCTGATCCGGAGATCTGTAGGGCAGCTCATTTACAAAGTTTCACTGGTTCACTGGGGACAAGCCTCAAGAGCCAGGGTACACTAAGAAACACAGCCTTTGTTCCCTTGGGCTGGATAAAGTGCCTCTCAGGGTATTGGGTTAGCCTTGCACACGTCACTGCCTCTCACCCTGATCCCTCCTCTGGGACCATCTGTTGGAGATTGATGCACTCATTTCAGGGCAAGCCAGCTCTGCCATCCCTTTTCCCAGTCTCCTGGTCAGTTTTTCTCTGCAGTATTATCCCCCCTCCCCTATATCTCACAGGCAAACCTCACTTTACAGTTTTCTTAGCACCACTACATATATTTCCCTACTTTGAGCTTTACAAAAGCCCCATTTTACAGATGAGGACACTGAGCCTCAGGGAGCTCAAGCAGCTTGCCCAGCCTACGCAGCTGCCAAGGAGCAAAGCCAGCATGGGAATCCATGTCTTCTGGCTCCAAATTCAGCATTGTTTTCCCTCCTAATTTTTACTTCCTGTCTGTCTGAATAGCCCTCCAGTTCCCTTATCCAGAAAACTCCCAAGAGCCCAGCCAGAGCTCACTTCCAGCCTGTGATCTGGCCCTGACAGTGGGAGGGGGCGTGGGAGCTTCTCATCTGAGAGTCTGAAAATAAGGCACATTTTCAAGGACCCAGAGAAGATATGTTGACCACCAAGATCTGCCCCATGGGCCTCTAGTGGCCACTAGCCAGAATTCTGGGGCGGTCTTGGGGCGGGAGTGGGGGCAGGGGAAGGACAGCTTTCTAAGTGGTCTGGCTGCCAGTCGTGACCACCCTCAGTGCTCACTCCCCTGGAAACTCCCCCTGTGGAACCCTTGCAGATGACCCCACACATTTTGTCCCAACCAAAGATAGAATCACAATGTCCCAAATGAAGGGATCTCAGAGAGCACTGAGCCCATTTTTAAAATGAGGAAACTCAGAGAGGGGAGGGGATCTTCCCTAGGCCACACAACAAGTCAGAGGAAAAACCAAAACTAGAGCCAGGTCTACTGGCTTTTAATCCAGTACTCTTTCCAGTGCACCCCATGTGTTCATCATCCCATCATGTATATCTCATGGCCAGTACTTTTGGTTCTAGACGGCACTTCCATATCCATTTGTCTCATTTATTGCACAATAGCCTTTGAGTTAAGTAGTATTTGGGCCATTTTACATTTAGGAAAAATAGTCATTTTATAGGTGGGATGACAGAGATTCAGAGTTGAGAATTATGCCCAGTAAGTCCAGTCTTCAAACTTCTAGTCTTTTCATTATACCATGCTGCCTCATGAACATGGTGTTCCCCAACTGAATGGTGACCCCTTAGACAGCAGCACTTATTGGAAGTTACCTTGTGCCAAAGCAAGGAGCTATGTGCTTTATGTACATTACCTTATCAAAGCCTCACCTGTCAGGCAAGTATTAGCATACCCATTTTGTAAGAAAGAAAACCAAGGTTCAAAAAGGAGTAAAGTCACTTGCCCAAGTAAATGGTAATGAGAATCAAACTCAGGTCTATCTGACTTCAAAGGCCACCATATGCCTTAAATCATGTAGGAATGACCCTGATCAAGACCCAGAGACCCTGATCAAGAGCCTGACATGTGACAAGTGCCCACTAGATGTTTGCAGAGGGAGGGGAGAGAGGCTATATTCTCAGTTTGGACCCAGCATGTGCCAGGGGGCTGGGTTCAGCTAGGAGCTCTGTGGGTGATTCCCACAGATGGGCCAGTATACTACCACCAGGCAGGTGTCCACAGTGACAAGGGAACAAACATACCCTGCTCTTTACTCTCATGTCTCTGAGTTGGGGAGATTTGCACCCTGGAGGCTGGCTGCCCCAAACCTGTGGCCCTTGTTACTGTTTCTCTGGCTTTCTTTGTGGGTGAAGCTCTTCTTCCCTGAGAGTTCCCTGAGGTCAGTGGCTGAGCAGGATACATCTGGGCCCCCCAACGCCCAGCCCAGGGTCTGGACCACAGCAGGCATGGTTCAGCACTCCCTGAATTGAAGCATTGATGTCTGCTGGGGGGAGGGCCCTTTGGTGAGTGCTACAAAGAGGCATCTATAAGTCAGCGTCTGCCAGATGTCCAACTGCTTTCTCTCCTTGGAGGGGTCTGCTCCTTTAAGAACAGTCTCTAAAAATGGGCTCAGGCTGAAATGACAAAATGCTGTGCAGGAAAAATCTGCCCACTGCTCCCTTATGCCTTAGCCCAAATGCCACCACCATCAAGAAACCCTCCTTGCCATCTTCGGTTGTGAGTAGCCTCTCCCTGCTTAGTTGCTCTCACAGCCCACAGTCTGTCTCTTTTTCCATTCTGTCCATGGTCTTTGAGTGATCTGGCGGATCACTGACCAGGCTGCAAACTCATGGGGGACAGAAGCCAGCTCTGATCAGCCTAGCTCAATTTTGTGCTTCTAATCCATGAAGAAGCACCGCCACCACTGCCACATGGTGCTGAGCCCATCCTCTGCCCATAGCAGGCATAGGCTCAGGAATTGCTTCTCTAAATAGTGGTTTCATTTCTGCTAACAATTAAAAAAGGCTAATATGTTGCATAGGAAATTGTTTTATATACCCCCAAACCTAATGTGTAGGATGCAGGAGGGATACCTATTGCCATACCCCCTATTATAAGTTATAAATAATTGGCAGTTGACATTTTACTAGGATTTGTGATTGAGACAAAATCCCCTGATCTCAGAAAACTGAAGAGGATTGAAATTATGAAATGCCCTCAAAAACATCCAGAAGAATTAACTGAATTCTCCTCCTATTCTGTTCTAGAGACTCAGGTTTGGATGAGTCAAGAGAGTTGAGGTGACCTTTCCTTTCCCCCTCCTGTCCTCCTTTATTTTACTGATAAGGAAACAGGCTTAGACAGGGAAACCAATGGCCCAAGGCCACATTGTGAATTGATAGCAGGTTCAGTGCTGGGACCCAACCCTGAAGACTCGCAGTCAGTCCCCGAAGCTCTTTAGGGTGCTGGGTATCACATGGTGTGTGCCTGATGGTAATGAAGCATTTGCTATGCATCGGGTCTATGCTAAGTCCTTAACATACATGATCTCACTGGATTTTCCCAGTACTCCTGTGAAATCGGTTCTATTATTTATACCCATTTTATAGATGATGAAACTGAAGCTTAAAGAGTTCACAGAGCTGGGAGGTAGCAGAACTATACAAGTGCAGTTTGTTCTGCAGGTTTGAAGCAGTACAGAATATTTACCAAGGCCGGAAAGACACTGGCAGCAGGGTGCAGTAGAAAGAGCACTGGAATTGGAGTCTAAGCCCTTGCACTGACCAAGTCAAGAGCAAGTCAGCTATTATTTTCTTCAGCACCAAAACCCTAACTCCAAAGTCCAATTTGTTCAAGGGAGGAGAGATTTTCTTCCCTGTGAAGCTTTTGTGGACTACATGAATTCTGCACCCAAACTAGGGTAAAATTGGGAAAGCATGATTATTCTGGATAGTCAGCAGATTCCACACAGGGGGTGTGGTACCAACAGTCTATGAGGGTTTCCTAAGATCTTCAGGGAAAATTCTTCACCATTGGCCTCCCCGGGGCAGTTCAACAGAAAGAGGATCACCAACTGGCCATCAGACCCCCGAGCTGAACTGCACCGCCATCCCCGCAGCCCCATCCCCAAGTGGCCGAGAGCGCACAGGGTCCCAAGCACTTGTACGTGGAAGGTCACACGCCGCACACGCCCCCGCACGCGGACACACCTGCCTGTCCCGAGGCCGCGCCAAGGACTAATCCCCTGCTCGGTGAGCCCGTCGGAGCGCTCCCCACCCCGCTCGGCCTCGGCGCACGAGTCCCCCCATCCCGGCCCCTACCTCAGCTCGCCCTCGTGGCCCACGTCGATGGGTCCCTCCGGCTCTCCGTCGGAGCCGCTGGGCTGCCTGGGCCGCTTCATGGCGAGCGCAGGCTGCCG
>NW_007726320.1:784727-787299 GCF_000696425.1 Galeopterus variegatus
AGGTCCGGCTCCGCTCCACCGTGGCCGCCGCGCGCTGGGTGGCCTTGGGCAGGTGCCCTGGGAGGCCCCGCGGGGAAGCCAGGGTCCCCGTCTGTCCCTGGTTCGCCGGGGGCGCCGCCGGCCCCAGCTTCTGCAAGGGTCAGCCCCGTGCGTTCCTGCCTCCCGGGGTCTGGGGGCGGCAGACACATCCGATTTGGCCAGGTTGGTGGGGGAAGCTGTGGCCTGATCCTTGACAAGAATTTCCCCAGCAGCTCCTCCCATAGGGACCCAAAGCAAGTGTCATGTGTGTGGGGATGGAGGCATTCACACCTGTGAGAAGCGGTGGCCACCCCCAAAAGGGACGGCTGAAGTGTGGCCGCAGCACCTGAGCAGGGTGGGCTCTGGACAAGGTGCGTGAGGGCCTGACTTGGTAGTGGTGGTGGTGGGGTGTTCCTGGGAATCAGTTCCCAGTTCAGAAGTGGAGCTGCCCTGGGAGGCCAAGAGGCCAGGAGAGGGCTCCTTGCAGAAGCTTTGGCAGGGCCTCAAAGTAGGGGTAGGGGAGGGAAAGGGAAGGCATTCTTCAGCCTCTCTTCCTGGAGCCCCCTTTCTGACAACAGATCAAACCGTTCACTGAGTGGGGGCTCAAGCTGCCCTGTCCCTAGGGAGGGCGACTCAGGGAAGATTCTCAGGGATTCACCTGCCATCCTCATGGGCTAGTAGCCCCCACAAGAAGAAGCCCCCACGGCTTTCAGAGAAGCCCCCACGGCTCAGAAGGAAGCTGAATGAGAGCATCCTGGAGGTGGACTTTTTGGGCAGGGAGGAGGAGATGGTGAAGGAGGTTTTGGTGTGGTGGGTCAAACAACGGGAAGTCTTTTTCCTTTGGCCTGCCAACCTGGATGGGCATGAGGGAAGCCACCCTTTCAAGTGGGAGAATGGGGTTGGTTGTCTGAGAATAAGTGCACTTTCATCCCCACAGCAAGACCTTCTTGGGGTCACTTGGTTACTTGTTGAGAAAGAACATTCCTGTTCTCACTTCCACATACGTCCACAGATAATCATTTGGCCAAGTTCACAAACACATGTACACAGACAGACCTATGGATATACAGTGATACACACTGTTATGAGCAGTTGGTACCAGAAGTCCTGGTGGTCACCCCAGTCACACCTATGTACTCATTCCAAATGCCCTCAGCACTCCCATAACTTCTGTGGGCACATGCCAGTGTAGTGGAAACCTCAACCAGCATAGAAGTTGCACAATCTGTGCACTGTGCATTCCCTGGGGAGGCAGAAATCAAGGAAGACTCCCAGATACTTGCCCTTAGTAATCGGCTGAGATAGTGAGGATTGGCAGAGAAGCAGATTTGCAGGAGAAGGTCAAGGGCTCCTTGGTCATGTTCACATGAGATGCAGCGGGTCATCAAAATACAGTGCACAGTTAAATAGGCGGCTGGAGTTCAGAAAAGAGGTCTAAACTGGATAGTTAAATTTGGAAGTCATTAGGTAATAGATGGCATTTAACGCTGGGGAGCAGATGGGATCACTCAGAGAAAAAATGTGGATGAAAACAGCAGGGCCTAACTAATATTTAACATTTGGCAAGCACTTATTATAATACCTGATACTATTCTAAGTGTTTTGTAAGTATAACTCATTTAATCTTCAGCACCCCTAGAAAGTAGTAATATTATCATCCCCGCATTACAAATGAGAAGCAAAGGCACAGAGAAGTAGAGTAACCCTACCTAAGGTCAACAGGCAGAGCTGGAATTGAACAAGGCAGTTTGATTCCAGAGCCAAACCATTAGGCTTTATTACCTTATAAAGCTTTTAAACATTAGGCTATAGTATCTAGTACTGAGTCTAAGCTGTGCCATCAATACAAAAGCCATGAGCCACACATGGCTTTTATGCACTTGAAATGCAGCTGGCCTGTATTGCTGTGTGCAGTGTGAAATACGTACCAGCATTAAAAAAAAAAGTAAAACATCTCATTGGTATTTTTATATTGATTACATGTTGAAATGATGTTTTATATATATTGGATTAAATAAAATATATTACTAAAATTAACTTTATTTATTTTCATTGTAGTTTTCTGTTTTAATATGGCTACGAGAAAAATTTTAATTGTATATGCAACTCCCCTGATATTTCTACTGGGCAGTGCTAATCTGATGCAGGGTTTTTAAACCTTGGCACTATTGACATTTTGGGCCAAATAATTCTTTATTGTGTGGGCCTGTTCTGTGGATTTCAGGATGTTTAACAGCATTCCTGGCCTCTAGCAACTAGATACCGGTAATACCTGCCCCAGTTTTGACCATCGAAAATATCTCCAGATAATACCAAATGTCCCTTGGGGGAGAAATTGCCCCTGGTCGAGAACACTGGTCTAGAGAAATTCCAAGATTTAAAGGTTGAGTAGAAGGGAAAGAGCTGCGAGACAATACTGAGAGAGAACAGCCAGGGAGGTGCAGGAGAGCCAAGTGGGGGTGTGGCAGGAGCCAAGAGTGTTTCAAGGACTTGGTCATGATTCTTTAAAATGTGACTTCCTGCTCAAAACTGTCTACAGGCTTTATATCACATT
>NW_007726320.1:787882-790883 GCF_000696425.1 Galeopterus variegatus
AGTCCAGAGCACATCAAATGTATGGTCATCCTAAGCTCTGGCCCCTGCTCCTCTCTCCAATTCCATCCCCAACCCTTTCTGCCTTGCTCACCCCGCCACAAGACCTCCCTGCCATTCCACCGATATTTCATGCTTCTTCCTGCCTCAGGACTTTGCATTTGCTCTTCCTTCCACCTGGAATCCTCTTCCCCCAGATCTTCTCAGATTCTCTCACCCATTCAGGTCTTTGGTCAAATGTCACATCCTCAGGGAGGACTCTCCTGACAACCCTATCTAAGTGCCACCAATCTCCCAGTCACTCTGTGTCCCCACCCCGACTGCTTTATCTTACTTCACAGCATCTATTAATATCACTGGCATTATATTATATATGTCGATATATTTGTTTATTGTCTGTGTCTCCATAAGAAGGAGAATTCACTGAAGGTAGAGATTTGTCTCTTCTGCTCACTGCTGACTCCCCCAGCTACTAGAACAGTGCCTGGCATGTAATAGGTATGCTATAAATACTTTCAGTTAGAACGAACTTGTTCGAGAAGCTCGACTGTGATGGGAAAGTAAGCTCAGACAGTAGCTGGAGAAAAATGTGGAATTCAGGATCTGTTTGCTTTTGCTTTGTTTTAAGATGGGAGAGAGTAGAGCATGGACCAAGCAGCAGGAAATGCTCACTCCATGAGACCTTTATGAAAAGGCTTCCACATTGACTGAAGTTCTTGGGGTAAGAATCATTTTGACTCTGTGTGTGTGTGTGTGTGTGTGTGTGTGTGTGTGTGGCTGGCCAGTGCAGGTATCCAAACCCTTGACCTTGATGTTATAACACTGTGCTCTAACCAACTGAGCTAACTAGGCAGCCCAGTTGTTCATTTTATGTTCCTTAGTGCCTAGCAAAGTACCTAGCACACAGAAGTCATTCTAAAATATCTGTAAAATAAATAAATAATAACAAAAATGAAAACAAATTTTTATTGCACTTAATATGTGCTAGGCACCGTACTAAGTTGACATGTATTGACTCATTTAAATCTCATAACAACCCTGTAAGCGAAGTTACTATTATTATTCCATTTTACTGAGATACAGGGAGGTTGAGTAACTTACCCAAGATCACACAGCTAGTAAGTGGTGAAAGTGGGATTCTAACCAGGCAGGCTGGCACCAGAATTTCTGCTGGTAACCACTGCAGCATGCATTAGAGCAGGGGTGGGCCAATCTGGAGACTCTCACAATAGGCCAGGCAATAGACTAGCTTAGAGGGGGAGAAGAGGGAACAGATCTGAGTGATGCTGACTTCCTGTCTGGGTGACTGAATGGGTGAAAGTGACAGGCACCAGTGGGAAACACTGGAGAAGGCAAGAAGTCCAGTATGGCCACGGTGTTTGTGAGACCCAGGGGGCACCCAGGAGAACCTGGAGAGAGTTCTGGGCTGGAGTAGAGATTTGGTGACTGGCAGCTAAAGCCATGGGGTACTTGAGATGTCTATCCCAAAGAGCTAGTACAGAGCAAGGAAGGAAGAGAACCTAGGATAGGACCCTGGGGAACAACAGCTAAAAAAGCTCTGGAAAGGAGCAGAATCAGGCAAAAATGGAGCACCAGGGGCCAAGGCCAGGGACAGCTGAGAAGAGGGCTTGGTCACCAGTCCAGAGGCTCTAGGAGGAAGACGCATGATCAGGAAGTCACAGAGGCCTTGGCATGAATGAATACAAGGGCCAGACTCCATGGACCAGGTAGTATCTGGTGGGAGGATGCAGAAGCAGGTTTGGAAAAAGGGCAGGTCAGTGAGAGAGGACACCACAGGCAACTCCAGGGACAGCAGGGCCTCAGGAGGAATTTGTGTGCTGATGGAAAGGGGGTCAGGAGGAGGCAGAGGGTTGAGCCTGGCAGGGAGTGGGGTCAGGTGGGGGTCCAGCGCCCAGAAGTAGCAGGCAGCCTCAGTCCAAAAAGGAGGGAGACAGAGAGGGGCCATATTCTCCCCACGTTTCCTGTCGCCCTCCCTGCTCTGGAGCTGAGCAGGCAGGAGGAGATTTTCAGGGACAGGTTTTAGCTCTGGTGATACTTCCTCTATCTCTGACCCCCACACTAGGTCAGCCCCAACTTCTCTCAGGGTTGGTATTCAGATTACTAAAGTGACATGGCAGGCTCTACACGGTTGGCTTGCATGTGGGCCAGATGCTGGAACAGGATTCCAGAAACCTCTGCTGGGCCAGGTACTGAGCCTCTGAGTGCTGCATGGTCAAGGTATCTGGGGGGTCTCAGAGGACAGGATGATTGGAATGGAGATGCCAGGGGGCAGTGGTTGGTAGTTATTAATTGTGCAATAATTTATGTCTGTCTCCAGGACAGGACTGTAATCCTCATAAAAGCAGGAACCGTGGTCAGTTTTCATGGTCACATCCCCTGTGCCTAGCAGTTTCCAACACAAGGTCTGTGTTTAGTAAATACTGGCTGAGTGTCTAGTGATAGGGAAGGGAGCTGAGGGGCTCCTGAAAACCCCATCTTCTCTGTGGAAGAGGAAGTGCCTGGTCCCTGGGAAAACAGCAGAGTCACAATGGGGACTGGGGAGAGGTAGGGAGAGGAGGGACTGTAGCACCTCGGTGCCAGTTAGTCTTCCCTCTGCAGGGCCTTTCCCCTCCCTTTGTGTCTGGGGACACTGAGACCCAGAGACGGGCAGAAACACCCCCAGGGCCATACAGCAAGGCCTTGATTTTCTCATCTGTAAGGTGGGATGATAACAAAGCTACTCATTCCATAGGTTTCTCGTAGGGCTTAGGTGAGGTCAGATGCATAGAATAGTGCCTGGTGCTCAGAGCGAGCTCTCAGTAATGCTGGCATTTGGGCTCAGCCTCTGCCTCTATCCCTTCTCTCCACAGGTGATTCATCTACTCCCACGGCTTTACCGCCTATAAGCCAGTGATTTCCAAGTTTATATCTCTAATGCACACCTTTCTTTTGAGGTCTGGACCCATGTATCCAGCTGCCCAGTCTTTCTCTTTATACTCATGTT
>NW_007726320.1:791350-792317 GCF_000696425.1 Galeopterus variegatus
TTTCTTTTGAGGTCTGGACCCATGTATCCAGCTGCCCAGTCTTTCTCTTTATACTCATGTTGGTCCACCTACATTCCAAGACCTAGTCAGGGCGTGCTGGGCCTGTCCTAGGCCTCCCTGGGCTCTCTGTGCCAAGGCCCAGCCATCAGGCATCCCCATCACCACTTCCCGCTCTGTGTTCTATCCTGAGAACAATCTGAGCCTCCTTGCCTCATCGCCGCCCCCCTGTTCATCCCAGGCCCTTCCTGTCCTTTCCTCGCCCTCCTCCCCCGCTCCCCTGGGATCCATCAGTGCTCACTCCCCACCTCCACAGCTGCCGCCACAGCTGGTCACTGACGGAATGTGCAGCTGCTGGGAGCCACATGTGCGGAACAGGCAGCACACAGCTACCCCTGGGGCCGGCAGGGGCTGGGGGTGGGACCATCTGTTTGTGTCTGTCCATCTACAATACACACATACATACACACACTCCCAAGCTCCTTCTCTAAGTAAGATTGTAGACGGTATTGGTTTGGTTCCCCTTCCCCAACCTTGGGCTGCAGAGCTCATGAGGGTCGTGCTCTACCTGCTGGGGCCCCTGAGAGCAGACTACTGGCTGGGGTCTTGACACTGGTACATTCTCACTCCCGTGTCCAGGCACTGCAAGTCCTACAGAGGCTGCCCAGGGCTGGAATGGCAGGCTAGGGTTCAGAGCCTCCCTAGCTTTCCCAGGCCCTGGGGGGTGGCCTGCCATGGAGGAAGCCAGAGGCTTCAGACACATTCCAGAGCCCCCTTGGCAGCACCCAGAGGCTCCAGAGGAGTCTCAGCCCTGGGGCAGCGCCAGCAGCATCTGTCCTTGTTCCCACACTCTGGCCTCTCTGGAATCTCGCAGATTTCTCTTCCTTGTGTGCATGATGTCAGCATGTCAAGGGCACTGGGGGAGGAAAGAGGGGAGGGACTGAGCTCCCTGAAGTCAAATGGCCATGCC
>NW_007726320.1:792710-796401 GCF_000696425.1 Galeopterus variegatus
AAGGGCACTGGGGGAGGAAAGAGGGGAGGGACTGAGCTCCCTGAAGTCAAATGGCCATGCCAGTGGGGGTAGGGGGTGAGCCTGGTCCCCAGCATGACTCACACAATAAGGAGAGGGTGACTTGGCCCCTGGCTCCTAGGCCTGGATGGGTCCTAACACTGCCTAATGCATTTCTGTCAGAGACCCTTTCCATCTCCCTGGGCCTCAGTTTTGTCATCTATGAAATGGGAATAAGATTAGCATCTATCCCTCAGGGTAATAGTGAAGGCTGTGGAACCTGGATCCTTTTTTGGAGGTCCTTTTCGGTCTGGGCACACCTTACTCTCCTACCGCTCTCCTGACCTGTACTCTAGTCTTGCCACTTCTCATGTTTTCTGGAATCTATAACACAGATCCACATCTCTGGGCCTTTGTATTCTGTCTGCCTTGAAAGCCTTTCCCTTTCTCTATCTGGAAGACTACACAGCACAAAAGCGCCTCTCTAGGAAGACTTCCCTGCCTCCCATAGGCAGCTGGTCCTGTCCCCTTGTAATTCCATGGTTCCCTGTGAACACCTGCCATCCAGCCTGCCCTCCCCATAGTGCCAGTGTCTGCTTACCTCCCCTGACTGTGGCTCCTCAGGAAGCTGCAGCTGGATGGGAGCTGCCCTTCCTGGGGCTGATGCCCCTGTCCCCCCATAACGTGTGGGTGTGTGTTCTAGGCCTGGTCCCAGCCCTGATGCTGCTGGGCAGAGCTTCCCACCTGTACTGCTTGGTCTGGTCTTAGGCAGAGGAAGGAGCTTGGACCTCACCAGCTGCCAAGGCATTTCTCAACCCCAGAAATCAGCCATCATTCCCCTTCCCCACCCAGGTCAGCCAAGCCCAAGTCCTGCTGTACAGATGGAGTAAACTAGCCCAGAGAAGACAAGACAGCAGCAGAGACTGGATATAAGAATCCAGGGCTCCTATCCCCAGTCCAAGACCCTAAGGCTCTTTTCCCTGCCCCCAAACCCCCTCTTTGCTGAAGGATGTGGAGGCTGGGAAGTGATAACAGGGTTGAGGCAGAGCATGAGTCTGGAAGAGGGAAGCCTAGGGCTTGGGAAGCAGCTGTCCTTCACCTCTGGTTATGGCTTAAATCAGATTCCAGCATATCCCCTGGTGTTGACAGGGAAAGCACACTTCTATGTCATCCCTTAGCAATGGTGGAGACTTTTAAGACCATCAGGCACAGCCCTAAGCTATCCTGAGAGGTGGATGGACATAGGTCCTATGGCCCGGAAAGGGTGTGTCATTTCAGGTCTTCTAGGAGACAGACGCAAGGCCAGTTAGAGAGGCAGGAGATTTACTGGGGAAACTGCTTGTAAGGATATAAGAGAGGGAGCAGGAGGAAGCAGACACCTGTGGAGGAAGAGGGAAAGAAGGAGGCTTGGGTAGAAAGAGCCTCACACTTCAAGGTAACTCTGAGAAAGTCTTGATCGGGCCCGGGGTAAAGATGGTCTGTTAGGGGAGTTGCATGTAGTGCAGAAATGGGCTGGCTTTAGTAACCCCACCATGTCCAGTCACTGCTGGGAGCAGCCCAGGGAAAGCATGCTATCTGCTCTATGAAAGCCACAGCAGATCCAAAGGGGCACAGAGCAGCTGCAGGTGAAGATGGTCTGTTAGGGGAGTTGCATGTAGTGCAGAAATGGGCTGGCTTTAGTAACCCCACCGTGTCCAGTCACTGCTGGGAGCAGCCCAGGGAAAGCATGCTATCTGCTCTATGAAAGCCACAGCAGATCCAAAGGGGCACAGAGCAGCTGCCGGTAGCAGCTGCAGGTGTTGGGCGATGACACTCCTTGCAGCAAGTTCTCTTGAAGGGAGATGCAAGTGATGTACTGTCCTGGCAGTCGCAGAGGGAATGTGCTTTGCAAGGTCACCCAGTAAGCAGGTGACAGGTTCACACTGCTGGGCTGTGGCTGCACTATCCTCACATTGGGGTGAACTTTATACCCCTTGGAGCTTCACAGGGTTTCTGAGGGGCACTTTGCCAATGGGATGAAAGAATGAAGACTCAGATTTCTATGGTCTGAAAGTTGGTGTCTCCCCAAAATTCATATGGTGAAACCTAATCACCAGTGTGATGATATTAGGAGGTGGGGTTTGGGGGAGGTAATTAGGCCATGAGGGTGGAGCTGTCATGAATGGGATTGGTGTCCTTATTAAAGAGGCCCCAGACAGCTAGCTTGCCCCTTCCACCGTTTGAGGACACAGCTAGAAGTTGCCATCAATCAGAAAGTGGGCCCTCACCAGACACCAAATGTGCTAGTGCCTTGATCTTGGACTTGCAGGCTCCAGAACCATGAGACATAAATTTCTTTTGTTTAAAGCTACCCAGTTTTGTTATAGCAGCCCGAACAGACTAAGACACAGATGAAGTCAGGTGAAAATGTGCTATTTCGGTGGGAATAGCACTGAATTTGGAGCAACAGCTTGGTGTTAAATTTCCGTTTTGCATCTAAGAGTGTGTGTCCTCAGACAAGTTGCTTCCCCTAAGACTTGGTTTCCACCTCTGCAAGATGAGGATAAGGATATTTCACTCATGCCTCCTCTGCCCAGAACAAAAACAGCGGGGCAAGGGAACCCAGTATTTTTGTTTCTGTAAAGATGGCTCTGCTTTTTACAGAGGTTCCTATTAAAGACCACTCCTGGGGCATGCCGGTTAGCTCAGTTGGTTAGAGGATGGTGTTGTAACACCAAGGTCCAGGCTTCAGATCCCTGTACTGGCCAGCTGCTACAAAGCAAACAAACAAAAAAACAAACAAACAAACAAAAAACACCCAGCTAAGCCCCTCCTGGATTCCCACCCTGCAGAGCCTTTGAGATGCAGAAAGATGCTGAGGTGCAGGAAGAAGGATTCTGGGAGGACTGGGCCTGGAGTCTGAGTCAACCTTCTTCCTCCGTCTCACATCCTTTCTCATCTTCTCTTCTTCTCCCACTCCATCCCCACCCTTGAAGTTCCAGATGATGGAAACACTGCATCCATGTCAGGAGCCCTGCTGGGAGAAGCTTGCCTTCTGACGGGCCCACGCTTCCTCTCATTGCAGAATCTCCCCTCAGGGTGGTCCTCATGGGGTGGGGGGAGAATACAGAGAGACCCCAGTACCCATGGATGGAACTGGCCCCAGGCCTGCTCACTACCTGCATCCGCATTAGTATTTCTTGAGGGACCATAAGCCAGTTTGTGAATACAATGGTGGGGAAAATAATAAGACAACATAAGTTTATTAAAAACCTGTTCTATTTATTTGAATGGCTTTTAAGAAGCAGAAGCCCATGTTGTAATAGGAAGGTATAGGACAAGCATGAGAGGGATTTACGCTGACAAGCACATAGCACCCTTTATCATGCAACCAGGTGAACGCTGCAAAGAGCCAAACAGAGCTGGAGCCACAAGCAGTGCTAACAGCAGGCTGAGGAGGGCAGAGCCAGGAAGAGTATGAGCAGTCTCATCCCCAAGGAGAGGAGATCACATGGATGAAGAAGCACATGCTCCAACTGTTTAAAGAGGCACTTAGGAGGTGGACCATAAAAAGCAACCCAAGGAGGTTAGGTGCCAAGGAAGTCCAGGACAGCAAATAGAGTAAAAGCAAAGGGCTTCTGACAGGTAGATACAAGCACACTATTTATATGTAGAAGCTTCATTTTTTTTTTTTTTTTTTTTGTCTTTTTTCGTG
>NW_007726320.1:797318-817722 GCF_000696425.1 Galeopterus variegatus
AAAGGGCTTCTGACAGGTAGATACAAGCACACTATTTATATGTAGAAGCTTCATTTTTTTTTTTTTTTTTTTTTTTTTTTTTTGTCTTTTTTCGTGTCCGGCAATGGATCGCAACCCTCAGTGTTGCTCCCACGCCTCGCTCAGCCAGTGAGCGGGAACCGGTCTGTATGTGGGATCCAAACCCTTGGCGGGAGCGCCTGCCGCGCTTCCCAAGCGGCGCACTGTAGCAGTGCACCACCGGGCCGGCCCAGAAGCTTCATTTTTAATCATGTTCTAAATTGTGGTACTGAGATGCTTTTAAGTAGAAACCAGAAGTTAAGGATGTGTGTACTATTGAGTTGATAAAGTTTGTACGTATGCAGTTTAAAACACACAAGGGCTGAACTAGATCATCTCTAAGGTCTCTTTAGGATCCAAAACAGTGAGTCTGAGTGTAACATCCTCACACTCTCAGTTACTTAGGTCTAAAATACCCAATTCACTGGGCCTGGGCAAATTGGGTGCAAACTGGAGATTCGAGGGCCAGATTTAGCCTACAAGATATGTTTAATTTGGCTCGTACAGTGTTTTCTAAATTTGAAATAATTGCCAACATTTAAAAGTGCAGATTTCTAGCTTTTCTTGAAAAATGGAGTGGAATATCTTATAACATCAGCCCGCATTCCCACATGGCAGCAACCATATCAGACCGCAGGGTCAGTGTTCTCTCTCTTACGGAGGACCCCACCTAATCCTGTCTGCTCACTTATGTTTCCTGAATGGCTCCTGTAGGCATTGGGGTCTGTGATCCCTGGCCCAGGCATCCAGCCTGTGGTGGCCTCAGTGACTTTCTGCTTGGGGGCAGCTACAAGTATAGACTTGAGGCCTTTACCCCAATTCTGTGGCAGACCGCCCATGAAGGAGTATTTACCCAGCCAAGAGAGTGGGAGTCAGTGACCCCAGTCTGCAGAGCTTCGGTTTGCTTATGGGGGCCTCTTACTTCGCAAAAATGAGTAACTGAAAGTTCCCAGCCATATTTCACTTTCATAAATTGAATCCCAAAGGCCTCTGGGGGATGGCCCATCAGGGAGCTACTTCCCAATCAAGGCCAAGGGTATGTCACTTCTGGGCCAGACTAGAACACCCAAGCAGAGAAAGGAATCCCAGTGTAGGTTGGGCTGGGCCAGGGGGGCAGGGAGGAAGGCAACTTTCCTAGCCATGGCCATCAGGTGGCCAGGGCTTCTGTGTACAGCTGGCAGGTTTTACAGGTGCCTAAGAGGCACCACCGTGTCATAGTGTGAATGGTTCCCTCCCTCTAGATTTTGGCAGTGCATAGTCTTCCCAACTGTGCATGTTGGCCCTGGCACTGTTAGGGGGAGAGAAGAAACAAGTGGAGATGATGAGGCAGGTATAGTAAAAAGGGTTGTCTTGGCAGATTCTACCACTTCCTCCCAAGGCCTCAGGGGGTAGGGGTGGGAGGCAAACAGGAACCAAGACCTTGTTGTCCAGAGGCTGAAAGCTGTAGAGGAAGATAAAGGGCCTGGTCTCAGTGGCCTCCAGCCTGTGTATGTGCAAGTACCCATGAGATAATGAGAATAGCTAGAACTAGCCCCAGGAAGCAGGGCGGGCTGCCAGTACTCATATGTGGGGCCCAGGACCCTTAGTGAACAGAGATAACCATCTGTACACACTCTAGTGAGGAGGACACACACAGGGCTGGCAGCTGAGATATCTGACCCATTATACACACCCACATGAACATACGTACATGCACAGTATTTGTCCTGTTGTGTACACTCACATGTGTGCATCCACACACAATCACAGTGGTTATTGGTGAGAGCAGTCACACAGGTATGTTTAGCAAACAGTTCAGAGCACCTAATGTCCTTTTTGGCTGGCTAGAGCTACCTGTGGCGACAGTCCAGCACAGCACCAAGTAGCACGGAAGGAGAGAAAAGTAAACCAGTGAAGAAAAACACTACAGCCAGCAATGGACTGCTGGCCTGCAGTGTCACCTACTGGCGGGAGGGGGTTTTGTACTTTGCTTCGAGACTGGGTGAAACCCCGGACCCTGCTTCTCAGGCACCCCTTCCAGGGAAGCCACCAACCACAGGATGCTATTTTCCCACTTCCTTGTGTTCTGTCCAAGTCGGGTGAGACCCTGGCATCCTCAGAGGGCACCACGGCATCAGAGAATGAACTTTCAGGGCTCTGAGTGCCTCCTGGATAGCAACACCCAACAACAGGGATTGCCAAAATAGGTTTCATCTTTCAAAGCAACTGCCACCCACTGGTAGTGGCTGCCAAGAATGCTTGCTGGGTTGAGAAGGATTCTGAGGCTGAGTCTGGGCTTAGCAGAGGAGTGTCATGATGGACAGCGACAGCAACGATGGCTGAAGATGGGCCATCTTCCACACTTGTCATTCTTGCCATGGATCCTGGAACGCTGGTAAATCTCTAAATTTGCAGAGTCCTTGATTACTCCTGATCCACAATTCCATCGTGAGGGCATGCATGTTCATTTCTCATACCCTCATACCACAAGAAAACTGCCCTTCACTGGAGTGAATTTTACTGGAGTTTTATCTCTCACTTGATCAGTAACTTCGGAACTGGCTAAAGCCCTCTCTGGGACCCTCTTCATGAAGACCTTGTTCTTGTTTTCACAGAGAGCTTATGGATGACCTGTAAGATCTGATCCATTGAGCATTTCACTTTATCCAAAACTTGTATTTAGCTAATGCCCGTCCACCTGCCAGCACCTGTCACTGCCTAAGAGTCCCCATGAAGGCTGGGACATGTTGGGAACACAAAGCCATGCTGAGCAGATGCTGGACAGCCAGCTGGGCCCTTCTCTAGCCAGGGGTGCTGCTCCCTGTCCCCTCACCCATAAGCTTGAGAGGCACACTCAAGTCAAATTCCTGCATCAACAAAATTGTGAATTACAATGGGCCATGGATCACTTGAAAATAGTCAAAACTTGGAATCTTGCAAGGGTCATGTGGTCATGGAGTCCCCATGTCCTTCCCCCTCAGCAGTGGAGCCAACCTCTGCCCACAAATATTTAGGTGGATGTGACCTGGTTCCTCCCACTAGGGTGTGAGCCGGGGATGTTTGCCTTAGCCCAGGGGTCAGCAGACATTTTCCTGTAGAGGGCCAGGTGACACACGTTTTTGGCTTTGCAGTCTTTGTTGCAACAATTCAATTCTACTGCAATAGTGAGAAAGCAGCCACAAACATATGTAAACAAATGCACTTGGCTGTGTTCCAGTAAAAGTTTCTTAACAAAAACAGGTAGTGAGTCAGATTTGGCCCAGGGGCCTATAGTTTGTCAGACTCTGCATTAGCTCAAAACAGGGATCCTCAAACTGGGTTCCACAGAACTTGGGGTTATTTGAAAGTGCTTCAGAGGGTCTGCAAATATTTAGCTCCTGTTTATTTTTAGCTATTCAGCTCATTTTTAGCTATTTAGTTTATTTTTAGCTATATAACAAAAATGTACCCACTCAGCTGTATTCCAGCATTTCAACATGCAAGAAATCAACATGTTAACTGTCAAGTAAACTCCTTTGGTAATGAAGCTTCCCTTGCCATGTCTACGCATATGTATGAGTAGTATGGCAGAATGATTGAGAGCCTGGGTCTTGCATCAGACAGACAGGAATCTAAGTCCCAGTGCTGTCACTTACTAGTTGTGTGGCTTTGGGAAAATTACTTTATCTCCCTAAACCACCATGGCCAGGACACCACAAAACAGAGCGGACACTGGCCATAGTGCTGATGCAGCCTTTTGGAGGCTGGATTGCGGGAGGGTGGAGCATTCACAGTGGAGGAACCAAGGCAGCTGAAGCTACAGAGGGATACTCAGGGGACTCAGGACAGTACTATTTACCAACTGGTATGTAGATGTTTCAATATTTTAATCATCAGTTTGGCTGTACTGGTGCATGCCAACTGAATATTGTTATAATGCTGAATCCATCTTGGATTCAAACTTCTTGCTGGCTTCTATTTTTTCTGGCATATTCTGCTATGTTCCCACTACTCTGATTGGGCTCTCAGGTAGGGGAAGGGGCTGTTTGGCAATGATGTTGGCAGTCTCATTGTTCAGTAACAGGGCTTCTGTTTTTTTTCCAAAGTGGCAGTTCTACTAGGCCTTGGACTTCACTAGCAAGCACTTCCTGGGACCCATGTTCTGCAAGACTTATTGGGAAAATAGTGATTTCAGCTAAAGGGGTCCAGGCTTTCAGAAGCTATGGCCCTTCTGTCCCCATTCTGCAGCCCCTGGTTGGGCCTGGGGCTTGCGTGCTCATGGGGCTTTTTAATTTCTTGGTGGTACAATAAACAATGTCCCTTGCCCTGGGCCCCTCCTTACCATTTAAGACAATCAGAAGGCCTGTCTGGCTGCTGCCTAAGCTTGCCCCCGGGACTTGGGCCTTTTATTCCAGCTACTGAAAGTCTTTTTCTAGGCCTGAGGTGCTCATTTGTGGTTTCGATAATAGAATTCGGACCCTTAGTGTCTCTCCATTGTCCAAGGCTGTCTGTGTCCATTAAAGGTGGTTCCAGTCAAACCCACAGCTTTTACTGAACTTTTTCTGCTTCCAGCTTCCTATCTCCCTGCTTCCTCACAGACCTGGAAGAATCACTGGTGTCGATCACTAGGCCTTGGGGGCAGGATTTCACAGGTCCCAGAATCGCTGGAGTTTATCTTAATTGGATGACATCTGGTGCTGCCCCTCACAGTGCACAGGTCCATTCTGGTCAGGCAGCCTAATGCCATTCTGTGAGCGTTGGCTGTGCCCAGCCTTGCAGGTTTCTTAGAGCCACAGCTCTGTGAGCCATGGAGGCTCCTCCAAGGGGGTGATTCTGACCCCTGGGGCGCAGAGGGCCTTTCTGTGGTTCAGCCAATATCTAAGGCGACTCTGAGGCTGAGCCCCCTCTATCATTTCCTTTCCATTTGCTTGAGGCTGTTCTTAGGTCTCACAGTATATCTGGCTAGGCTTGGAGCTCTGGTAGTAGAAGGAAGTCCAAACTAGGCCTTCTGTCCCAAGCTCTCCTCTGTTGGCAAAAGGATCCTGGCTGTGCAATGGAAATAACCTTGTGCAAAGCCATCTTCATCACATGCACCTATGGGTGCAATAAAGCAAGTGCCCCCTGACAAGGCAGTAGTGGTGGGTATCTTCCCCAGCCACTCAGCACAGCCTTGACGTTCCTCCCCAGGACCAGCCTCCTGGAGGCCTCTGGCAGTGACAGCAAAAGCCTAGCCCAGTACATCTCTTCTGCCCAAACTGTTGCTCATTTCCAGAACCACCTCTGTCTTCTCACTTTTTTCTCCTTCCTTGAGAAAAGGAGAGTAGCTTCCTTGAGTAGCTTTCTTTCTGCAGCTACTACCTTGCCCCACACTATCCAGAACCTATGCCCATTCAGACCCTGAGCTGAGTCCCCAAAAGGACAAAGACCAGGCCCCAGGATGCCCTTCTCCCCCTGTTCCTGCCCCCACATCTCCAGGCTCACACCCCCTCTGATGATGCCTTTGGTTTTCTTCACACAGTACTCACTTACAATGAGGTTTCTTCCCAGAGCTGGACAGTCAGTCCACACACTGTGTCTGCTCTCCCCTTCTTGATCTTCCTGGGGACGAGCCATGGGTGCTTCCACCCTCCCTCCGGGAGAGCCAGGGTTGCTCAGCAGAGGAGGCTGACTCATCAAGTCATGAGAGTTCTCCCTGGAAGCAGTGAAGAAGGAGCTGCAGGGGCTTATGCAAGGGTTCATCTCACGGGCATTCACGGTGCATCTTAGGGGGAGCGCACCTCACCCTGGGATCCCTTGCACAGCATCTCAATAACAGAGAGCTCATTACCTCCAAAGGCAGCTCCGACTGGCCTTCCACTGACCATCCCATAGCTGGAGAATTTTGCTAGTGCACATTTCAGCTCCTTCCTGTCTAAGCAGCCACCATCTTAGTTTTTGTATCAGACCAGACCTCCTGACACTTCTCACTTCACTCCAGGTAGCAGCTTACCCTGGGGCTCAGCATGGACTTCAGCCGCTGTGCTTTCTTCCCCTGCCTCTGGGTTTTTTGTATCAGACCAGACCTCCTGACACTTCTCACTTCACTCCAGGTAGCAGCTTACCCTGAGGCTCAGCATGGACTTCAGCCGCTGTGCTTTCTTCCCCTGCCTCTGGGTCCACAACAGTAGACACAGATGCTCTGCTTCTTTCCCCACTTGCATAGCTGCTTAACAGCACAGCAGGATGCAATAATCGGGGGAGTGAGAGTGGAGATGAGGGGGTTGGCAGGCAAGAACAACTGAACTTGGCTAAAAGCAAAAGCAAATGCTGAGCCTGCAGGCACCAAAGATCCTCCCCAGGAGGAGGTTGCAGTGCCCCCTGCTGGCTAGAGGAGAGTTTGCATGCAGGTTAAATTCACTGTCTTTGCTCCTTTCCACAAACCTTCCACCTGACCCCTGACCTCTGATGATGGCTCAGGTTAGAGAATCACAGTGAGCAGATAGGTACTCTTGTCCAGTGGTTTCCAGATGTGCAAAGTTATAGATAGAGTTGCTGTGTATGATTGTGCGTTTTGCCTATTTGACAAAGGTCTCTGGGGCAAATGGGGGCCGAAATCCAGCCCATGTATGTCTTGCTAAACAGGCTGTGTACTGTGGGTCTGGGTCAGCGGAAGGGCCATCTTTGTGTAATTCATTTGCCTAGAGAGAGCGTCCTTTTGTAACTTGCACAAAGGTGCCATACATACCAGCAGCAGCCCTGGCACAGAATGTTTCCTTCAAAGAGGGCAATCTCATAAAACCAAGCTTCTTTGGCTAAAGGGGAGTTTGAAAACCACCTAAAAGATGGGGAAACTGAGGCCCATGAAGGGAAGAGACTTACTCAAAGTCATGCAGTTAATGCCAGGACACGGTTTAGATGCCAGGCCCACTCTATCTCTCAAAGTTCTTTGCACTACACTGAGCTAGTTTTCATCCCAGGCCCCTTTTGAGGCATGCTGGCTTCTCTGACCCTCCCTCCCACTGTCAGTCCCATCAACTTCCCCCTGAAATCCAGCTATTCTGTACAGTCTTATGTCCTAGTCAGGATCATGACACAGGGTTTGCCCAAAACGAAGGACAGTGAGAATGCCAGCCCAGTCTGCACAGTTTCCTACAAGATCCAGCTATTCTGTACAGTCTTATGTCCTAGTCAGGATCATGACACAGGGTTTGCCCAAAAGGAAGGACAGTGAGAATGCCAGCCCAGTCTGCACAGTTTCCTACAAATACCTCACTCATAGGGATGAGGGCAGACATGCAGAAGGGCAGAACTAGAAGGAATTAGAAGGGTCTACTAGATGAGGTGTCGAAGTATGACAGGGAGCCCGGTGGAGTAAAGTGGATCAAAAAGCTGGTGGCTCAGCTACTGTGCAGATGGGGCCTGCTTTGTAGGTGCAGGCCTCCGGGGTGTCTGTGCCACACCATAAGGCACATGGGCGGCCACAGTGCCCATCTCCTGAGCCCCAGCCACATGGAACATCTGGTCATCAAAGAAGATGTGTGGGCGGATCTTCTCGAGGAGGGGGCCCTTGGGTGCTCCAGCTAAGAACAAGGCCTCATCTGTCTCCAGGCCCCAGCTGCGCAAGGTCTTGAGAGCCCGGGCCCCAGAACTGGCTGCACTGCGTGCTGTCACCAAGTAGGTGCGGATCGGGCACTCCAGCCGCAGGCCCTTGGAGTAGAACTTCTTCTGCAGCCTACCCAGCGCTTCCAGAAAGCCCTTTAAGGGGCCCTATGGGAAGGGAAGGAACACTGTGAGCTCATTCTCCTCCCAAACATTTGCCCCTCCCCATAAAGCACTAGTGCCTTGTCATTTGGAGTGGGAAAGCTTCTCTGGATCCCTAAATCTTTCAGTTAGTTCTGGTATGCCTGCTCAGGCCACTGCATGCATCAGTGGGGTTGTAGTTTCCTGTGTCACTTTGGAGGTCTGTATTATTGTGATTGGGCCTGTGTCAGAATAACCATACCAGGGCAATGGTCACTGTGCATGTCCATCCATGTGCCCATCAAGGTACATGAGTATCTGTCCTGCAGCTCTGTAAGTGTGGCCTTCTGTGCCCATCAGCAGGGAGGACATTAAAAATATTTAGTAACCATGGCATGGGCAACCTCCAATAAGAATGGATTCCAGCTGTGAACAGTTGGACCAATGTGTAACTGCTGAATATTAACCCTGCCCATCCAACACACAGGTGGCTCAGGGTGTCATGCTTAAGCTCTCTAGGGTCAGGGAAAGGATTTATTCTCTACAGTGCCCAGACAATGAAGCTTAATGAAGGACATGTGAACGAAGGACCAGATGAAGAAAACTGCTTATTTCCAAAGCAGTTGGAAATACGGAAAGATGGATGAAGACCTCAGGGTTTCATTCTGGGTTGGGGGTTCAGGTCATGGGCAGGTTCCGGGGTGCTGCCTTGTTCCATGCAGGGGTTTCAGAACTATGTGGAGCACCTGGGCCAAAGGTTTGTTCTCGTGGGCCTTCTCATGCTCAAAGAATCGGTCCAGTCCATGGGCCTTGACAATGCGCTCTGACTCATCTGAGAAGAGGACAGCATCCCCATCAAAGGCCACACGCAGTTGACTCTGAGACACAGCCATGTCCTTGCTGGGGCTGAAGATGGTGGCAGCTGCAATCCCTGGGCAGAGAGAGGCAAGCGTTGTCTACCTTCAGGCTTGGCCATAGGGTCCCTCTGCCTGGGGGCAGGAGAGGGCTATCTCAGACTATCTTTGCCCCCTGCCTCACCCAGGACTCAGGGCAAGGCTAATGAAGGCTAATATTAAAAACACTTAAAAGCTGGTAGTGCATGGACACTGGGCAATAAGAATGGACAGTAGCTGTAGCTCTGAAGCAGGGCTCTAAGGGCCCCCACCAATGCCAAGGTTACCTCTTCAATGGCTGCTTTGTGGAGAGGTCTGGGGGAGTCCCGGGGGCAAGAGGGCACTCATAGGACTTAGGGCAGGAGCTACTTACCAACCAGTATGAAAGAATTTCCATACTAGTAAGGTCATGATGGTGTGGACCAGACGAACATCAGTCTGAAAGGAAGGCTGGAAGGAGGGGTCCCCCAGGCCACTGCTCCCCTGCCAGGGATTCCTCACAGGCCCCTGGTATAGACCTAAGAGGGGCAGGGAAGGGGACCTAACTCTGGCATGGCCTCGGTCCCTCCTTCACTATTGATTCTGGCGAACCACTCTTCTTTGGACCAAAGTAAAATGAAGGGCAGCTCTATCTGGGGCTGAGATCCCAGGCTGCAGTCTGGGATGGGGTAGGTATGGGCACCCTCAGTCTACAGCCACAATGGCACCAAAATATGCCCTACTCAGGGCAGCCTGGTCATTCAGAGTTCCATGAGACCACGTGGGTGGCCCTGGGGCATAGCACTAGCAATGTCTGTGTGCAGACTACAACCCTAGGCTTCTTTAGGGGGTCAAGGATGCCTTTTTGGGACCTCAGCTCCAGTCTAGAGCTGCACTGGACAACAGAGAACCAGTGCTAGCAGGCTGGAGACCTGGGCAGCCACTGAGTCCACACCTTAGCCTTCATCACTCCAAAGGCCACTTCAGTCCTGCTTTTTGGAAATCTAGGATCACAGTCTGGGATTAGGCAGAGCTTCGGGAAGACTGAGCAGTGCTAGTCTCACAGCTACTTCACTAGCCTGAGGATGCTATAAGCAGGACCAGCCCTGGGCATCAGACCAGGCACCTTCCCAGCTCTGTCAGTGTTAGGGCCAAGATGACCCAGAACCACCCCCGCCCTGAGGAGGGCCTCCCTCCTGACCACTCCCCTGCTCCCTAGCCGAGGTCAAGTTACAGACACACAGAGGCATGCCTGCGTGCCTACATGCCAGTGCTGAGGCCCCAACCAGAGCGTGTTACCTCTGTCTAGGGAAATGACCTCTGGCTCCTGGTTAAAGAAAGCCTCTTGGAGCTCCCAAGTAGCACAGGGGAGTGAGGCATCAGGGGGAGAGAGACCAGGCTTCCAGGCAGGAGACGGCATGAAAGAGGAAGAGAAAAGTGAATATACTGTTGATTGGTAAACCTGCACTAGTGTTCAGCCTGAGCTGTCCTTCCTCCTCTGTGGGCTTTTCTTCTTCCACGTGCGAGAGGATATGCACCGCGTGGGAAGACTCAGACTGTTGATACCACCCCAAACTGCCCCTTGAAAGAGATGCATGGAGGAGAAATCTCTTTGTCAGTACTTGCAGCTGGGTTTCCTAATTTCACCTTAGCACCGGCCAGCTCAGCTGCTGGACATGCTGGCTGATTCCCAGACCCCACCTCTTAGGCTGGACTGGATACAGATCCCTCTCCCCATTGGCCCAGAGAGGGCCAGAGCTACCCATGGTCACACAGGATTCCTACTGACCTGGAGGAATCTTAGAAGGGAGTAGCTTTCTGGGCTGTAAGGAGGGTTTCCATGGAAACAGAAGGCTGGGTGATGCTACTGAGCAAAAGCATCCCTAACACGGTAGGGCAGGAGGCGGGAAAGTAGAATAGGTAG
This sequence comes from Galeopterus variegatus, assembly GCF_000696425.1. Taxonomy (NCBI): domain Eukaryota; kingdom Metazoa; phylum Chordata; class Mammalia; order Dermoptera; family Cynocephalidae; genus Galeopterus; species Galeopterus variegatus. Next base: position 807,849 of record NW_007726320.1, read on the forward strand.
GGCCTCGTTTTTAGAGTTTATAGGACAAGTCATAGTAATCAAAGAAAGTACTGCACAGCCTCCCCTCCCAGTTACCAAGGCAACCCCCAGCACCTGCTCAGAGCTTTAGGACCAGGCCTCCCACCTGGGGGACCCCTTTGCTGGACTCTTCACATTTTGACTTACCCTCATCGATGGCTTCCTGAACTTTTTCCGCATCAGCTGACAAGTAGAGGTTGGTGTGATAGGCCTTGAGGTAGCAGATGGGGCTATTCCCACCAGTCATACAGAACCTCTCGATGAACAGGTCTGGGAGGAGGCGGAGAGTACCCAGGTGAGGCCAGGGCCAACCGTCAGGGCCTCAGAATGGTCCCTCTGTGCCTGACGCATGTCATCTTGGTTCTGAGTGGTGGGGGGGCTGCAGAGCCATTCTCTGTGTGATTTTAGGCCAGTGTTCTCCCTCTGAGCCCCTCCCTCCTTCATCCATGAAAAGGGGACAGTCACAACTCTGGAATGATTGCCTGGCTGCCAGAAACATCCTCTTGTCAGGGACTCACAGCACAAAAAGTGGGTGCCCCCACCATGACTGTGTGATCCTGCCCTTGCGACCACAGCTGATTGGATGGGGGCAGACACCTGACCCAAGCTGAGCCAATCAGATTCTCTCCCAGCCTGGGCCAACAGGCAGTAGTCGCTATGGCTGAACAGTTGTAAAATATGTGCTGGGTGATAAATGGCTGCTGCTCTGAGCCCCTCACCTAGCACCGCTTCCTCCCCACAGTCCACAACAGAAGGGGGTAATGCCAGGCACGGCAGGGGTCCTTCAGGGCCCAGCTCCAGTACCACAGGTGGTGTCTGTCCTGTATTCAGAGCCTATGTCATGCAGGTGATTAAATATTTGTAATATCACCCCTGGTCCCAGCAATTTAAAATTAGGATTAAAAACTGCAAACTGGACTCTCTTGTTTGCTTAAAACAAGGCCTTGTAACCCTATAAATACAGATTTATTTCCTGATTCAGGAAAAGCTGAGAAATCCACTTTGGGGAAAGGGAGAGACAGACAGAAAAAAAAAAATTAATTAAAGAAAGGATTGACTTGCTAGAGAAGCACAGGTAAGGGCTCATGGGGCCCAGAGAGACGAGCCCAGGAGAGATTTCCAGTACTTGGATTCAGGCCTTTGTAGGCTCAGTTTTACTTCCTGCCCCGTGGTTGTGAGAGACACCCTTGTAACCTAATATGAATTTATTCTCTTCAGCTTAAGCTAGCTCTGGAGGGTGTATTACTTTCAATCATGCATTTGGACTAAGACACAAAGCCCTTCCACTGTGACAAGTGCACCTGATTCTCTCAGCAACCTTGTGAGGCCTGTTAGCCCCAGCACAGAGAAACTGAGGCGCAGAGGCAGTAAGTGCCCTGCCCAATCATGCAGGGAGTGGGGCCTGTGCAGCGGTGGGCTGGAGCTGGCTTGTACCAGACAGCTGCTGGTTAAACATTTAAGAATTTTGTGAGCCAGTTATATTGTTCAACCATTGGCAGCTTGAAATCAGCCATAGTAGAAATATTTACACCCTGAAAAGTAGCAAAGCTACAAATCAGGGTTTTGTTTGTTTTAATTTTTTTTAGAAGAACCAGTTTCATTTTCTTTGTGTGTGTTTGTTTTTTGGTGGTTGGTCGTAGGCAGACCCGAACCCTTGACCTTGGTGTATAACTGCGCTCTAACAAACCGAGCTAATTGGCCAGCCCTAAAAAGCCAGTTTACCAGCACATTACTGGGCTTAAGGTTCCAGTTGGTTCAACCTCACCCTGCAGAGGTGTGGTCCTGTCCCTGAGGGTTTGTCTGGGTGTCCCATGGCCAAACCCCTCATGCTCACCATAGTGGTTGATACTGTTGATGAGACGGACTCCCACTTGTGCATGGTTGTTGGTCATGAGGACGATGTCGAAGAGGTCCTCACTATCAGGGTACAGCTCCCGTAGCCGCCTGTTCACAGCCTCTAGAGCCTGAAAGAGAGAGGGCACCTTCTAGCTCAGACCCCCAGGGATTGGTACGTGGAGCTGGTGGCCAGGGATCCGATGTGGGGAGGAGAGAGGAGGTCAGGGGCCATGCTTGGGATGAGATCAGTGGCCATGGACTTGCTCCTCCTAATGCTACTCTCTACCATCGTGCGGGTTGCTTACTGCTCAGGTTGATTACCTGGTACATCAGTCCAGAGGGTGAGACAGCCTCTTCTTCCCACAAAGGCTCTGTGCCCGAGCCAAGCTGTGCACCTGTGCGGTTGTATTTGTCCAGAAGGGACCCCTTTTCTTTACTCAGACACCCACGGGAGTGCTTTTCTCTAATGCTCACACAGGCACTGTGCGGGCTGCGGTGGAACTGCCTCCTCACCTTTACGAAGGGGAAGGCTGGCCCGGGGTTGAAGGGCTCGTTCTCGTGTTCCAGCTGGTAGCGCACATACTCCTCCACGCCCTGCTCTGTGTAGATTCGCTGCTCCTCGTCCATGCGGAACAAGGCTCGGGAGGACACCGCAATTGTGACTGCATTCTGAGGCTTGGGCTGCACAGATGCGGGAGGAGGGGCCGTCACTCTGACCTCCCCTGAGGAAGGTGCTCGTGTGTAATCCCTTCCCAGAACTGGGCACATGGATGAGACCCAGGCCCAGTCTCTCCCTAAAGAGGCTCAGCCTGGGCAGGGGTTGACTTAGGTCAGGACCCCATCTATGCAGGACCCAGGTGGGAGCTGAGGAATGGCTCCTACCTATGAACATGATCTGATGGAGGAACATGCCCTTGGGGAGCTTGCAATCTAGTTGGCCATCTGGGCACAACAGAAAAATGAATACAATGTATGTGGACAAAGTATGACTGATGCTTGAGATGATCTCCAAGTGGTTTCCTTTATAAATCGAGACCTACATGCCCTTAGGATGGAATAGTGCCTAGAAACGTGATAATTATTTAAGAAAATCAATCTCAAGCCCAGATCTGTCTCCTGAGCTCCAGACTCATACAAGATACTTTCAAAAAGATCATCATGGAAAGATTCACATTATCTTTTAAATTCCATTTTTCCACAAACTTTTTGAAGTACCTACCTATATCTAACTGCCTCAATTGACTAACAAACTCTTCAACGTAACATGCACAAGGTTGGTTAGAGCATGGTGTTAATAACACCAAGGTTCTGCGTTTGATCCCTGTACCAGCCAGCCACAAAAAAAAAACAAAACAAACGAACAAAAAAACCATGCCCAAGGCTGAATTCCTGCCACTTTCTCCATTTCAAACCTGATCCCCTCCCTATTTTCCTTATCTCAGTGCTCAGCAGCACTGTCCATCCACCACCCAACCAGAAGATGGGAGGTCAACCTCAACTCCTCCCTCTTCCTCAACTCCCTTCCCCCATTAATCACCCAAACCAGTCAACTCTTGCTAGAATCCATCCACTTCTTTCTGTCTTCCTACCATAGTACAGCCACCATCATCTCTCACCTCCTCCAATCTGTCATCCAGGCTGCTGTCAGGGGATTTTTCTACAGTTCAGATCTGATCACAGCCCACCTCTTCAGTCATGCCCACTCTTCTCGGAATAAGGCCGGCAGCCTTTAGTATGCAGTAAGAAGCCCTTCACGACACAGCCTGACCTCTCATCCCACTCTCACCTTCCCATTCCCCAGCTTTGCTCAGTCCAACAATTCTCACATCCGTGTACACCTTCCCTCTCTTTTTCTGAGCCTTTGCACGTGATGTTCCCTTCGCCCCATAGACTCTTTCCCTGGCTCTATCCAGCTAACTTCCACTCAATCTTCCAGTCTCAAACTAGATGTCACCTCTGAGAAGCCTTCCCTCACTCTTAGTCTCTATTTATAACTCTCCTATGGATTTCCTTCATAGTAAAATTTAACATTAAATTTAATTGTGTATTTGATTATTTCTTTTCTACGCAGGGTTCTAGGAAGCAAGAACCATGCTTAAGTTATGAGAGAGCAGGAACCATGAGTGTCTTGTTCATTATTGTTTTTTTTTAAGTGTTTAGTACTATGCCTAGCGCAGAGAAGTGTTCTGTAAACTTTTAATGCCTCTGACCTTTTAATGTATTTCAATGTATTTCAATAAGAAATAGCATGTGCAATGACAAATTTAACATGAAACAGAAACTCCAGCACAGTGCCCTAGTCTGTTCAGACTGCTGATAGGTGCTCAGAGAACATTTTTTGGTTCATGCAAATTTGACAAACTTTTACTGGTTCTTTGTGCCAAGCACCTGAGCTCTGCCCAGGAGTGGTCCTGGTAGAGACCTGGTTCCTGCCCTTGGGGTTCACAGGCTGGGAGGGGAGAAAGATAGATAAAGAGAACTCAGATGCAAAAGGGACAGAAATGGGTGATAGAACAGAGGTGAAAGCAAAGTCTTGATGACAGGGGTTCAAAGGAAGTTGTCACAGGAGGGAGGCCTTTGAGCAGCACCAGAGGAGGAGTGGGGTGAGGGAAGGCATGAAGAGGAATGCTCCTGTACAGGGTGTTCACAGAGGTGGTGCATGTGGGGGTGGGTGTAGATGAGCCCAGGAGAGTAGGCAGGTGCTGCTTTGCAGAGGGCCTTCTCTCAGGGGCCCCAAGAGGGCCTCAGAACTCCTTCCCCATTGCTTTGGTCTGGATGTATGTGTCCGCCCAAAATTCATATGTTGAAACCAAATTCCCAATGTGATGATATTTGGAGGGGAGACTTTTGGGAGGTGATTAGGTCATGAGAGTGGAGCCCTCATGAATGGGATTAGTGCCCTTATAAAAGAGACCCCAGAGAACTGCCATGCCCCTTCCATTATGTGATGACACAGCTAGAACATGCCTTCTGTGAACCAGACACTGAATCTGCCAGCATCTTGATCTTCGATTTCCAGCCTCTGGAACTGTAAGAAATAAATTTCTGTTGTTTATAAGTCTCCCAGTTTATGGTGCTTTGTTATAGAAGCCCAAACAGACTAAGTCACCAGCTCCAAGGAATGGGGAGAGGAGCATGATACCACCAAAAGCAGCTGGATCCCTTATAATCCCCAGAGAGGATCAGAACATAGGTGCCCCAAGGGACTCACATACAACCAGAGAGTCCCACCACATTTCTGACCTGAGCAGTCCTGGGATCATGATTCCCAAAGATGAGGAAAAAAGGGCACAAAATGTGGTCAAGATTCCTGAATGGACCTCACATTCTGACCTGCTCCTGACAGTCCTGTGGGCCATGCACTCAACCCCACTGCTTCTTTCTGGTGTCAAGCCTGGGCTCCAATCAGTGGACATCATTGAATGGTTGCCATGTGACAGACACTGTGCTGGGGACACAGCAGGAAATAATGCAGGCATGATTCCTGCCCCTATGGAGCTTATGATCCATCCCTAAGGCAAAGATCTGAGCCTTCCTTTGGAAAAGCACTAATGGAACTTTTGGTGATAATGGAAATGTTCCATAGTCCATGCTGTCTGTGTGGCTATGGAGCAACTTGAAATGCGGCTAATGAGACTGAGGAACTGAACTCTTAATTTCATTTAATTTTAATTAACTTAAATAGCTACATTTGGCTAGTGGCTAGTGCAGCTTTAGAACCTTAAAATAGGAAAGGAAGACCAAAGAGTTCCCCAAGGTCGTGTGGTGGGCCTCAGTTTGCACTTTGGCTTTTAACCCCAACCAAGATGGTGTATGTGGCCAGCAGGGTCAGTGTAAGGCAGGGTGGGACAGGTGCCCTCCTCAAGTTGCTAATCACCACTGTGTGTCCTTGGGCTGGGCACCTCCTAACCTCCTCAGCAGCTGTGAGCCTTCAAAGAATGAAGATAAAGTTAAAAGCCCTAAAGAAAAAGGGTGATAGAGCAATGGCCAGGGATGGTAAGAGTAGGGTTGGGGGCTGAGGAGACCCACTTTCATAAACCCAGGAAGCCTGTAGGCTTTTGAGACAGAAGCTGAGCTTGCCCTACCCCCTAGGCTTATTGCTCCACGAACAAGCCCATCATCCCCTCAAGGACAGAGAGCCAGCTGCCCTCCTAGCCCCTTCAGGCAGGTTCCCAAGCTGGCCGCTCTAGCCCAGGCAGCCAGCCAAGGTCTTTGTTCCTCACTCTCTGTCCCACAAGCCCTGCCAGGCTGCCGAGTTCTGGGTTCTCTCTGGCTGAGCTACCCAAACCCCATCCCATCCCTGGCCATTGCAAGAAAAACGTCCTGGCTGCCTTGGTCCTAAGCGTCTCCACTTCTCTCTCACAGATGGGAAAATAGGCTGAGAGAGGGACAGAGTATTACTCTAGGTCACACAGCAGAGTCAAGGCAGAGACAAGGCGAGGTCCCCAGTTTCTGACCTTTAGACTGGCCTCTGTCTATATAGCAGTCTCCCTAATATACCTCAATAGCTCCCAGAAGATCTCAACCCCTTTTACTTCAGCTAGTTCCCTGGACACACTTCCCCCAGCCCTCCCTTTGCAGATTTGGGAGAAATGATGAGGGGCAATGTACCCTCAGACCGAGGTTTCTGCAAGCAGGCTCTCTTTCCCCTCAGAATGGAGGTCCCAAGGGCAGAGCCCTGCCTCCCTGCTCAGACTCCTCTGACATAGTACAAGTAAGGTGGAGTCTAAGAGCCTAGAGGGCAGGAGCTGGGATAGCTGAACAGCCCGTCCAGGCTGCAGGTGGAGTTGATGGAGCAGGTGACAGGGCCTGGCTAGAACTGGGGAGAGAAAGCAAGCACTTAGAGACCCTTCTGGGCCTAGCCTCAGAGGGAGGCCACCCAGTCATGTGTAGTCGGGTGTACCTAGGTGCTGGGATAGCTGAACAGCCCGTCCAGGCTGCAGGTGGAGTTGATGGAGCAGGTGACAGGGCTTGGCTAGAACTGGGGAGAAAGCAAGCACTTAGAGACCCTTCTGGGCCTAGCCTCAGAGGGAGGCCACCCAGTCATGTGTAGTCGGGTGTACCTAGGTAGACGGTTCCCCCAGAAATCAGAAAGAACACCAAGTTCCGGTCTGGGAATTGGGTCAGAATAACTCTCATCCCAGGTCAAGGGTTCAGCCTGGGAGCTCTGCGCTCCAGAGAACCAGGGTCCTGCCATCTCTCTCTGCCCTCCACTAAGGCTGAGAAACAGGCTGTTTACTCTGGGCTGGGGGTTAGGAATGCAGGAACAATGGAAGGTAGCTCTCTGCACCTGGCCTGCCTGAGGAGATCCCATTTAGGCCAATGTGATTCTGCCTATTGGGCTCAGGATAGGAGCATAGCCAAAAAGCTGTTATTTCTAGAAGGACTTAGAGAGAGAAGGGCTGCTAGAGTAGAGAGGAACAGGATAGCTCTGGACTGAGGAAGTCCTCTGACCCCATGAGGTGAGGGTCTCCGATGGGCCTTCAGAGGTTAAATATTTCACTCAGGCCCCTGGGAATAAGAATGAGTCCAGGCCAGGCCCTGATGGGGCCTGGGAGGCCTGATGACCCCAAAATAGCTTGTGGGAAGAGGGGTTGCTGCAGGAAGGAATAGGGGTGTGAAGCCTGCAGGCTCCTTGCCTCCCAGAGAACCGTGAGGGTCAGAGGCTGACCACTGGGCATGAGCTCCCCTGTGCCTTGGTGCTTTGGGGAGGAAGTGGATTCTGAGCACTGATGCACTCACGACTCCAGTCCCCAACATCTGTCCCCTCCTCTCCATCCCTCAGGATATTAGTCCAGCTTCCTCTTCAGGCAGAGACCAGTCTTCTCTCTGGTATGCCTGCTGCCACACTCACCCTTTCCAATCCATCAGACCGAAGTGATCTTTCTAAAGTGAAAATGGGACCAAGTTAATTTCCTGCTGAAAAATCCGGCAATAGCTCCATAATTGTTTTCATATTTTTTAAAAAGTAGGTTGACCTTTTATCCAAGTGAACTCTTGGGCAAAATCCCAATATGTAAGCCAGGTATTACCCTGTATAATTGGTTTACATTTATTTTATAAATTCAAATGTATTACATATATGTGAATGCATTTATTATAAAGTCAACCAATGAGGGGCCGGCCCGGTGGCGCACTGGATAGTGCGCCGCTTGGGAAGCGCGGCGGCGCTCCCGTCCGAGGGTTCGGATCCCACATACAGACCGGCGCTCCGCTCACTGGCTGAGCGAGGCGCGGGAGCAGCGCCGAGGCTTGCAATCCCGTTGCCGGTCCCCGGTCCGGTGCGGGGGCAACACTGAGGGTTGCGATCCGTTGCCGGACACGGAAAAAAAAAAAAAAATAAAGTCAACCAATGAAAACAACACAGTTGTTTGGATGACAACAAATTTGAAACCCAGGGGTTAGGGATGCCAATGCAGACTTAAGCTTCAGCATCCAGCCAATTTGTTCCTGTTTGTTTTTGCGCATTGTTGAGAAAGTCCCGATTCACACCAATAAGTGGTTGCAAATAGTAAGAGGTTTTTTGTTTGGTTTGGTTTAAACTACAGGCCTTGCAATCTCAAGATGCTCTTCTATTAAACAGATCACAGGAAAAGCTTTATTCTGAGGTTTGCGAAAAAAAAATAAACTGCAGCACAAGTTAATATGTTAGTGGTCTCCAAGGTGCTAAAATGTCCATCTAACACATTTGAGTGAGTTGGGTTTTATTACTTTTATTTTGGCAGCTGGCTGGTACGGGGATCCAAACCCCTGACCTTGGTGTTATTAGCATCATGCTCTACCAAGTGAGCTAACAGGCCAGCCCTACACATTTTAAATTGCTTAAAACATAGTTTGAAAAAGAAAGAAAATAAATTGGATTCACATGTATGAAGACTCCCTGAAACAGGAGGCTCCATGGAGCCTAGTTTGAAAACCCCTAACCTCACTGAATAAGATCCAGGCTCCTTAGCAAGGCACCCAAGGCCCTCCATGGGTTCTCCCGCATCCCTCCAACTCTTCTCCCAACAATCCTGCATTCTTCCACTCGATACTTATTCCGGAACACAGTCCTCAGTTTCAAAGACATCTCCATGCCTTTTGCCCATCCTGTTTCCCTCTCCACCTTCTCAGGCTTTAAGATCAGCTCACATGCCCCCTCTACAAAGCCTTCCCTAGTCCAAAGTCACTTCCTCCCGTATGTTCCCACTCACTACACCATATAGGGTCTTTTACCTGAGCACCCACCATCTCCAGAGCCTCTACGAGTGCACTGTGAGCTCCTGAGGCAGGGACTCAGCTTAGTTAAATTTCTTGATCCCCACTGCTGAGCCGGGGCAGGGAGTTGTGCCTGTTGATAGAGTGGGCCTCCTGGGGAAGGGTCTTTGGAGGGAAGCAGCATGATGCTTTAAGATCAGGCTGGAGCACTTTGGAAAATAGCTCCAGGCCGGCCTCTATCCTCAGTCCCCTCCGAAAGCTCTGAAATTAGGAAGCTGGGGTGAGCAAGGCCCTGGTGTGGACCAGGGCATTATGAACTTGCCCAATGGGGGAGAGGAACTCTCTCCTCTCTGTAAGGCCCCAGAGGGCTGACACTACTACGGGGGTTGAGGGGATGTTAATGCCCACTGCGAGGGGAGCAGAGCCCGCAGCTGAGGCACAGAGTCCAGCGTTGGGAGCCTGGAACCAGGGGTATGGAGCCCTGACTGCAGATCACAGATGCCAGTGCCTGGGCCGAGCAGCTCCCTTCCCTTAGGAAGCGGGAAGCTAAGCGCCCCGAGCGCAGGGCGCAGGGCCCTGACCCAGAGCCCGAACGCAGGGGCTCGGGTCCGGAGCCCGCTGCCCAGATGGCGGAGACCGGACACACAGCAAGGAACCAGGTTTCCAGAGTCTGGTTAGCAGAGCTCGGGGCGCTTCAGCAGGCGCCGCTGACCGGCTTTGCCAAGTGCTGTCCGCGAGCCCCGGCTGCCGGCGCTGGGCCCTGATGACAGCATGGGGGAGGGGGATCCTGGCGTGGAACCCGAGCCCCGGGGGGGGGGGGGGG
>NW_007726320.1:817913-833019 GCF_000696425.1 Galeopterus variegatus
GGGGGGGGGGGGGGGGGGGCCGGGGCCGGGCCCCGGCGCGGGGGGGGGGGGGGTGGCACACCACCAGAGCAGAGGTCCCAAAATAAACCCGAGCCCGCGACAGCTGCCGGGCGCATTCTGGGTCTGAGGAGCTGCGATCCCTCCCGGAGGGGCGCCACGGGTCCCTTCCCGGGGGTTAGGACCCTTCCTCCGGGGTGCCCCTCCCCCCTTCCCCTCTATACTCATTCCCTGCTTTTTTACCGATTTGGGTTTCTTCTTGGGCGTAAGGTTATCGTAGAAACTCTTGGCTTCCTTCCAGCGCGGGGCCGCGGCGGTCTCTGCTCCCGGCCCGGGCTCGCGGGGCTCCCGGGGCTCCCCAGGTTCCATGCTCCGGCTCTGACCCGGTCCGGCCGGAGCAGGCGGCGGCGGAGACGCGGAGCTCGCCGGGCTGGGCTGCATCAGGGAGGCGCGTCCCGGGCGAGAGAAGGGGCGGGCGGCGGGGGAGGGTGGCGTGTGAGCCGGGCGCCCCGCCCGCGGCGCTGGGGGAGCGCCCTGCTGTACGGCGGCGGCGGGGGGGGGTGGCGTGTGAGCCGGGCGCCCCGCCCGCGGCGCTGGGGGAGCGCCGAGTGCCCGTGTGCTGCCGCCGCTGCCGCTGCCGCCGCCGCCGCTGCTCTGGTCGTTGCATGTGTATTGAGGAAGAGCTGAGCTCTCCTTCCCCGAAACGGGGGTGGGGGAGGTTCTCCCTGGCTTTCGGAAGGAGGGGCCCGAAGCCGGACGGATTCGGGATTGCAAGAAGGATGTTCTTCGCAGGCACTCAAGGGCACCGAGAGAGGGGAGACCTGACGACTTTTTACCCCCAGGATAATGATCCCCAAAGAAGAAAATGAAAAGTTAACCGCCTGTCTTTCCTCTCGGACGCCTCTAGGACCCTGAGCAATGTCCCCTTCCGTCAGACTCCACTCCATCCCGCGGGCTGGGAGGAGGTGAGGGACTGACAGCTCCGTCCACCAGCAGAAGCCTGCTCCCAGCGGGGAGCGCGGTGGAGACCCAGCCGGGCAGCTCTTCCACACCAAGGCGGAAGGGCCCTTGAAGTCCGTGGCGAGACCAGGCTCCCCTCGGCCTGGCGGGGGACCCGGATCAGAAAGACTCCCCCGGATTCCGAACCCGAGTTCTTGCTGGCCCCTTGGTGGCCAGCAGGGGGCGCGCATCCCCAGGTCCCACCTGCCGCGTTTGGGATGGTTAGTTACAAGTCAGGAAGGGGCTGGAGGCAGGGAAAGTAGAAGAGGAGCCTCTAAACTGAAGCATGTTAGACCACCATCCTGGAATTCCAGGGCATTGCCCTTCTTGGTTCAGAACCCTGTACTAGTTCCAGTGTGCAGACATGAATGGGGGGGGGGGGGGGGGGGGGGGGGGGGGGGGGGGGGGGGGGGGGGGGGGGGGGGGGGGGGGGGGGGGGGGGGGGCGGAGCAGCAGAACAAAACAGGAGGGCCTCTGGCGGAGGGGGGTACAGAATGGAGGGGTCTTCCCAGCCTCTACCATGTCCTGGGAGGAGCCAACCAAACTTTGTGTGGGAGGAAGTGGGAAATAATAATAAAAAGTTTTAGGATTGGGGGCAAGTACAGTTACACTTGCCCTTCTCCAGGCTTAGTAGATTGTTTCCAGAGATGGTTCCCAAACCTCTCCCATCTTGCGTGCCCTTTGGCAATGAGACTTTCACACTTCTCCCATCTAGAGATTGGAGCTGAGTCTTGAAATAGAACTCCCTACGCCCTCATAACATACGCTATCTGATTCTGTAGAACTGCTTGCTTAACCTAAGTAACTCCATTTTGCTCCCTGTCTGACCTGCAGACTAACCCCCTTCTGCATGAGAAACCGTTGACCTCCCCATAGAAACAAAAAACAATTGCATAGAAACAGGAGCCATACACAGTGAATTATTACATGGGAACAGGAGCCATACACAATGAAAACTTGTATGCTTGACTGCTCAAACAGCTCATTCCTGGCCTCTGTGACCTAGCTCCCTAGTTTGTTTTGTGCACCTGGACAAACCCATGTGCCAATGGGATGTAGTTTTTGTCTTTAAAAACCCCACAAGACCAAAGCCTGATGCACCTTGGAAGACGGACGCTGTCCAGCTGGAGTGAATAAACTGCCCTTTTTTGCACAAGTGGCATGTAAGTGCATTTCTTGTGGGAGCGTGTCTCGCAACAGTTTGAGTTGGCCCTGTGACTTCCTTTGACTGATAAAATACAGTAGGAGTGATGTCACATGGTTTCCAAGCTTGAGCTTAAGAGGCCTTGCAGATTTCATTTTTGTCCTCCTGGGAGCTAGCTACTATATAAATAAGTCTGGACTATCCTGCTGGAAAGTCCACATGGTGAGACAGAGATGCTCTGGAGGATAAGAAGCCAGTGGAGGAGAACTGAGGTTCCCCAGGCAACATCAGCACCAATTGCCAGACATGTGAGTGAGGCCATCCTGACTGTTCCAGCCCCAGACTGGCTCCTAGTGGAATGCAGCTTTGTGAGTGACCCCAGCCAACACCACATGAAGCAGTAAAACCTCCCAGCTGAGCCCAGCCAACCCACTGAACCATGAAAAAGAATAAATTGCTTTAACTACTAAGTTTTGGAGAGGCTAGTTACATAGTAACGATTAATTGAAACTCTAGGAAGGGATCAATTATTCTTAGGTGCCTCGTGGAGGGGGAAGAGGTCACTTAGAAAGAATGCAGAGTTGTTATTTGGATGGGGGTGAGCACTTGCCCCAAAGGTGAACCATCCGCAGGCTGCCCAGTGATCTTTGACCTGTGTGGTTGTCTCAAAGGTGATCTGGGTCAATTAGATTCCTCTTTCTTGGGAATTTGGCATTGGGAAACAGGGGCTGGTAGTAAACCACAGGAATAGGAGCTGAAGCTGCTGTGAGATACAGTTGGCTCCCAAGAGACCTGGTGAGCCTCAGCCAGCAGCAGGATGTGCAACACAAAGCTGAGAGGGGCAGAAACTCTCTGTGAGCAGTGAGCCAATCAGCAGATGGAGAGAAAAGATGTGCAGAGCGCAGTAGCGACCCCATGAGTGAAACCATGCTGCCCCGACAGGGAGCTGCCTCTGGTGCAGACGATTTCCTAACTACCAGTTGAGGCCTGGCTGTGGTGCCCATCTCTGAATTTTCCACATCACTACTAGTGCTCCAGAGAGGAAAGTTGGTGGCTACTGGTTTTGCTTGAGTAGCCACCTTTCCCAGCCTCTTTTTCTATCACAAGCCCTACCACTCTGATTCCCTCGCCAAGAAGTAGGCATGTGACCAGGACCTGAGCAACTGTAGATCCTATTTCCCTGAATACAGTGATTGACCCAGGGATGAGCATGTGACCCCAGCTGGGCCACTCTCCGGCACTCTTATATGGGGATTCTAGGAAATTTGGCTGTTTTTTCTCTGGGATTATTAATATGGGATGACATGAACTGGGAACCCATCTTTCCCCATGGCAGGTGAAAGAACATGGAATAAGCCCATCTGGAAGGGCAGTGGGGTCACAGAGAGAGAAGCAGAAGCAACGAGGGAGAGAAGGTGCATCACTGAGCCTCGGGATCCAGCAGTGCCTGAACTTCCCAATTATATGAGCCAATAAACTTCCCTTTTTGCATAAGCTCATTTGCTTAAGTTTGTTAGGTTTTGCTCACTTGCAACCAAAAGTCCCGACCAATCCGTGCCCCTGTACTCACACTGCCATGAGTAGACCACTGTTCCTTGACATCAAAAGATCCCGGCCAGACTCCTGGTTCAGTCCCTTTAAGAACTTTCCCTAGATCCCTCCTTGGAAGGCTTGGAGAACTTGATCTGCAACTGTTCTTTACACCCTTCCAGACTTCTGGCCATCCTCTCTGGCTTGCCTGTCCCTCCCTGATAGCTGGCTGGGTACAGGGATTCCCTGGCTCTGTATTCCTGGACTCCAGCCAGCACTTTTCCTGTGGGCCCAGCACTTCTTCAGGTGAATAAGATGGGAACAGGCCCCTCTGAGCATGACTCCAGGATCCCTATACCTGAACTGCTCCTTTAGGTAGCCCTGCCCCGGCATGCCTGGCCCTGTTAGCTGGTATTTAGCAAGACCCAGGGCAGATGCCACCTCCTCCATGAAGCCATCTCTCCCTTTTGCCCTTTACCTACCTACACCCCCACCTCCCCACACCACAAGGCAAGACCCTTCCTCCTCTGAAGCCCAGAGCTCATAGTTTGTTATCTTCTTTTCACATTCTGATTTGGACTCACTTCCATGTCTGAGAAAGCACAATATGCAGTGTCCTTGATGTTAGGAGACCTGAGTTCAAGTCTCAGCTTTACCATTCTTTGAGTCTTCATTTCCCTCTCTTTTTAAAAAAATGGAGATTTAGTGTATACTCTGCTCAGCAGACAGGGCATCACATGGGAGTCTTTGTTGTCTTTGAGGGACTGTGTACACCTGAGGGGCCAACTGTTTGAGGGTTGAGAGGGCCTCATGGAAGAGAAGATAATTGAGACAGGGAATGGGTGACCCAGAGAGGGGCAATGGCTTGTGCGCAAGTACAGAAGAAGCATAAGAGACCCCTTAAAAATAAGGGCAATTCAGGGTGGCTCAAGTGCAGGTTGCAGGAGGGGACATGGGGGGAAGAACAAGGCTTCTGAGATCAGCTGGTGCCAGATCCTACAGGGCCTTGAGGGACATTTAGGAGCATGTCATACTGAAGGGACAGGGGAGTCTTTGAAGAGCTGACATGATCAGATTTGTGCTTTAGGAAGATCACTCTGGCTTCTTAGTGGCAGCTAGACGGGGCAGAGGGCAAGACCAAAGGTGGGAGGTAGACTAACTTGGCCAGGCTAGAGACTGTAAAGGCCTGAGTGGGGAGTTTTGGGAGAAGGAAAGCCAAGACCTGTGTGCCCCAAGGCAGGAGGGGGACAAGACTTCCCGTCCCCCAGTGTGGCTTCAGCTGGGAATAGTAGTCCCAAGTTCTCAGGCTTCTGAGTCACCTCCTGAGGTTCATGGCTGCCCCGAGGCTAGGTCAGCCTCCTTCCTCTGAACTAATTGCTTCCTGCTAAGGAGTGGGCCTCCTTCAAGCGTCCTTGAGAACACCCTTGTAAAAGCAATTGAGCATTTCAGGAGGAAGCAGTCACCCCCAGCTGCCACTGCCCCAACCCCCTGCAGGGAACTGTGGCTGTTGGGGGATGTTCTGAGTGGAATGTTTCACCACCAATTCCCAGACCCACCCAACAATATTTGGGTCAATGTAGGGGGTCTCAGGGCTTTGGGCTTGTCTCCTGTGGATGGCAGAACAGGTAATGCACTACACGACCCGTGGCCAGCATGGCAGGTGGGGCTGAAACCAAGCCTGTGCTCCCCCTGCGAGGCTGTGTACCCTGGCATGATGGGGCTGTATTGGTCCAGATGAAGGGGTATATTATTTTCTAATTAGCCCAAAGTTCCCATCTACTGCCTAGCTGCATGTTTAGGAGGCTGCTGCCACTCAGAGGGTGTGCCTTTTCTTAATTTCTACAAAAGGCACGATGTGGACTAATTGTGACCCTGGCTCTTGGCCTTTCTTCCCACTGACCACTATCTACTCATTTGGGCTCTTATATAGAGAGAAACTAAGTCCCAATGCCTGCTGCCATTGGCTTCCTTCTGGGGGAATTGCTCTGCTCACAGGCCCCAATGAGAGTGTCCAGTCTGGCTTCAGATGATTGGACCAAGGGAGGACACCTGACCTAAGGGGTCCCACTGAAAGCTAAGTCGAACCAATCAGATCCTTTTGCTTGAGAACTGGGACTAAGAGACACAAAGGGGAGGTCAGGCACTGGTGAATCTTGGTACAGGGTTGGAGACGCAGCCACTTTGTGCAGGGAAACCAAGGAAGTGTGAAGAGAAGCCGAGAAAAAGAGCACAGATGCAAATATTGCCCAGGGAACAATAGCCCGTGAGGCCCGGGGATGAGAAGGGAGAGGCCCAGTTGCCGGTCCAGTTCTCGTGAGGTGCAGCCATTCTTGATTTTCCATCTCGAGGGTCCCTTGTAATCTGCTCCCTCCTCTATTTAAACTAGCTCTAGTAGGTCGCTGTGCCACATAACTAGAGTCCTTGCTGGAACAAGGACCTCTTCTCTCTCTTTCCCCTCACCCCAGCCCTATCCCAGTTTAGGGAAGAGCAGGAGCCCTCAACACAGTCACACCTTTTATTCATTGTCAGTGGGGAGAAAATACACCACACAGCACAGGGTCAAACAGTGAGGACAGCCACTGTGGGCACAGCCAGAAGCAGCACGTCTGGAGGGGATGGGGGCTACACAGGAGAACCATGGCGAGTTGGACCCCTCCCCTCTGCCACCAGCCCCCCTGCTTCCCCAGGCCTGCTCACTCCTGCTGCTTAGAAGGCCTAGGCCTGAGCGGCCTCCACGAAGCAGGAAAGGCTATACACCCTGGGAGGCCCAGTCCTGCCCCCTCCCCACCCTGGCAAAGGTAAGAAGAAAACCCTGAAAGTTTCAAAAAGAAAATCCCATGTTTTTCTGAGACTTTTTAATTGCAAGATTTGAATTATGCCGTTTTTCAAGAATGATGAAGAAAATACGTAAGAAACATATTCTTGCCTCTACAGTGATCTCTAAAGTCAGCACAAAGCCTCACCCAGAGTGGATCTTCAGAAAACATTTGATGCTTTAATAAATTTTTGTGTAAAAATATTTAGTGTCAGTTTACTACCTTGCCTAGAAGTCCTTGTCTTGCTTGTTCCCTTATGCTCTCTTTCCTTTCTTCCCCTCACCCACCTCTCTCTCTCTCTCTCTCTCTCTCTCTGCAGCAGATGAATTTCTACCTCTTGGGACTCTGCCATTGTCAGGAAAAGGAAGGATTTAGTGCCTTTGCTTATGAACTTACTTTTTCCTAACTTTTGATCTAAAGGTAAGTTACATAATCCTGACTATAGATCAAAGGACCTCAGAGACCAGCTGAAGCAGCCTTTGCTGATGATTTTGAGAGGTAAGAAATAAGGGACTGTGTGACTCAAAAGACATCATAATTTTTTTTTAATTAAAAAAGAAAAAGAGGGGCCGGCCCGGTGGCGCACTGGAGAGTGCGCTGCTTGAGAGCGCGGCGGCGCTCCCGCCGAGGGTTCGGATCCCATGTGGAGACCGGTTCCCGCTCACTGGCTGAGCGTGGTGCGGGTGCAACACCGAGGGTTGCAATCCCGTTACCGGTCAGTAAAAAAGACAAAAAGGAAAAAAAAAAAAAAAAGAAAAAGAAAAAGAAATAAGGGGCTCATCAATTAGCCCAAAAGGATAAATGGGGACAGAATATGTGAGAAGGCAGATCCTAGGACCTTGCAATTCACAGAGTTGCTGCAAGAAGATACAGAATTTCAAAGGAGAGTTTGGATACATCATTGTTTTAACTGTCTGTATATTTTTGTGTATGGGAGAGTCATACTTCAATCTCTGCTAAACTTGTGCTCTATGGCAAGTCCCTCTCAGCTGGGTCAGGGATGGGAGACCTGCCTCTCTTCTCAAGGCAGGGCTGGTGCTCTACCACAGGGGCTCCTGAGCACCCAGTCCCTGGGACACCCAGGAGCATGTGGGAGCAAGGCCTGGCCCACCTGTGGCTCTTCCCATCAGCGAGATGGTGGTCTCAGTTCCTGGCCTGGCATTATGTGTTCACACTGCTGGGCTGTCAGAGAATCCTTGGCCTGATCAGCAAATATCACCCATGGGTATGTGTCCAGAAGCCTGGAGTGATCAAACATGCCCTCGTGGGTAGGACTTGCCTGCCAGCTTGGAAAAAACAGAAAGAGTTCTCTTAGGGAGGAAGATGGAGGTAAAGACAAGGCAAGATGCTCCCAGGGCTCCAACTCCAAGGCCACCCGGGACAGCATTGGCCCATTAACAGAGAAAACAGGATGCTTGGAAATGTGGGGACCTCAGTCAAGCCCCTATTCCCTTTTGGAAGACCACAGCCTCAGAAACTTCTTAGCAGGAAGCTTATAAAAGACGAAAACCAAGGATCGGCCCATGGTTCACATAGGAGAGTATGGTACTGATAACACCAAGGCCACGGGTTCAGATCCCTATATAGGGATGACCAGTTAGCTCACTGGCTAAGCGTGGTGCTGAAAACTCCAAGCCAAAGGTTAAGATCCCCTTACCAGTCTCTTTGTGTCTCTTACCTTTAAAAAAAAAAAAAAAAAAAGACGAAAACCAATTTGGCTTGTGCCACACTCAACCTCTGCACAACTCAGTCACAGAAACGAGCAGAGAAGAGACTCTGAAGGGAAGAAATCCTCTTAGAACCTTAGGTTCAAGTCTTGGCACTGTGTCACCTCTTGACTGTGTGCTCTTGCACAAGGGACTCCCCCTCTCTGAACCAGCTTTCAAGTCTGGAGAAAGAGAATGAAAATCCCTACGAGCCTTTCAAAGCCATGAACTTCTGTGTGATTGTGAATGAGGTTGGATTTGACATTTGCAGGGGAAGGAACCCCGCTTGGTAAAAAAACCTCCACCAGAAGAATCAGGTCACAGGTGAGTCAGGCTGTTGAGTATCCATGTGTCTGTGGTGCTGACTGACAGCACAAGACACACCTAATAGCCAGCTCCTGAGAGCAATGGACATCCCTTGGATAAATACCTGCTAGTTACTGACTGAGGATGTCCATTCCCCAGCCTCACCATGTGACTGTCACAGGATAGAAAGAGGGTGGCAACCCAGTGGCCTTACCACTTCCAAGGGCCACAAGAAGGAAGGTTGAATAGAGCTTAGGACCAAAGGTCAACATCCCCAAGGGTTTCCACCTGCAGAGAGGCAGGATAGGTGAGCACTCAGAAGCGAGGGGCATGGTGCATCTCTTTCCTACAGATGCAATCCCAGCTACCCCAGGCCCTAGCTCAGCAATCATTCCCTACTCTCACCCCGGGCTGACACGCCTGTGTACTAGACTGTTTTCACCAGCAATTCAAGAGGAAATCAACAGTCACTGCACATCAAAGCTCATTTCTGATCATAAATACAGGAGAAAGTAAAGTGAAAGACTCGATGAAGAAGCAGATGAAATTTTCTGGCAGTCAAAGCATGCAGCTGAATAGCTCATGGATCCAAAATTGGAGAGCAGGCATTGGAAAGCAGAGAGTGCACTTGTAAGATGATGAATTACCTGGCAGATCTAGGATTTAGAAAAGCCTTTCAAATGGAGCATGCCCAGCATATTTTAGGCATTTGGTCCATAAATCCAGCCTGGGAGCCTAAACAGTGGCCAGGTGGTCCTTTTCTTTTAGCTCCTTCTGCTTCTGTAGCAGTGAAAGAACAAGCCCATCACTGAAACTAAACCAAATCCAGAAACGAACTATCAAGATGTAGGATATACACTTGTCTCATTCTCGGCAAACCTTGTTTTTTCTGTCTCTGAAGTCAGCACCCAACCAGAGTAAGTGTGGAATAGAGAGTTGCTTGTTGAATTGAAAAAGGTAATAAAAAGGAAACAGCAGAAGCTGCAAAAACTACTCATGGTGATGACTTGGGACTTAGCCTGTTAAGAAAAAGTGTTATCTGGTAAGTTTGGTGGCATTTTCCCCTTTTTTCCTCAGCTTTCCCCCGGCCCCTGATAATTAGCATTTTCTACATTCATTTGATCACTTTATAAGAAACCAAGTAATATAGAGTACATTTTAATATCCTAAGCTAATAAAATGACTTTAGCTCTTTTAAAGGGTACTAGAAAAATAAGTATTAGAATAAATTTCCATTTTTCTTGAAACTTTCATTCACATGTCTCTTAGGAAATGCTTTTCATTTCATCCTCCTGCAGCTTTGTGTGGAGCTGAGCTGGAAGGTGTAATAGCTCCTCTTAAGCTAAGCAGCCTCACTGCACCTCTGCTCAGCTGTGCTGAACATCCCTGTCTAGGACCTTGACCACTGTGAGCTTCCAGAGGACACGGAATATATCTTGTAAACTACTATATCCTTAGCACCTAGAGGTGCCGGCATCGAACAAGTGCTCAATAAACACTGGCTGAGGAAAGGACTGAATGAATGCTCCAAAGGCAGAGGCCAGAGGGGCCAGGTAGAATCGAGGGGGTAGGGCAGAGATCGCCTTTAAGGAATCGGGGCCCTCAGATAGGACAGACCCAATTTGGCCCTTTAACTAGGGCCTGTGGGACCATATTCTATAAAGCATAATCCCAGGAGCAACAGAATTTCAATGTAGGACCCAGGCCCCCCCTCCTTAACCCTGCCTCTTGGGACAAAAGCCAACTCTCCTATGCCCAATGGATGTTGGTTCTGGGCCAAGGCTGGGGGTGGGGCTAGACAACAGGACACCAGAGGACCTGTCTCTTTTGCAGGGTGAGGTGGTCCCTCGAGGATCTTGAATGAGCGGAGGAAAGGCATGGGCAGAGGAGTGGGTGGGCCAGAGAATGAGGCTGGAGTGTCCCTCCCCCTGGGGAAGGGCCAGCCAGAGAGGTCATTAGGTTGGGAGGGGTCCCTGCCCCTCCTGCCCAGGGGCCCTGCCCCTCACCAGCCTCTACTTCTGCATGTCACACTGCAGCAACAACACAATGGATGGGTCACTCTTGGCCGCCTCCTTGAACTCCTCCAGTGTAATCTGGTCATCCTTATCCTGGTCCATCTTCTTGAAGATCTTGTCCACACGCTGCTGGGGCGTGAGCCCATCCTGGTTCATGCGCATCATGATCACGGTGCCCACCATCTTGTAGATAGCCTGATGGGGGGAGGCGGGAGGGATAGTCGGGGTGAATGAAAGGGGTGAACCCACAGGGGCAGGGATAGTCGGAGGTGAATGAAAGGAATCTGAGGGTGGGCAAGGAGAATACTGGGGGGTAGTGAGGATACTGGAAGGTGATATATAGTCATTAAGACTGGATATTTAATGAGCGTCTTATTATTTATTTAGACTAAATAATGTTTATTTAGACTAAGTATGCCTAAAACCTAGCTCTTCACCCCCAGCCTGCTCCTCCCCCAGCATTCCTGCCCAGTAAGTAGCAACTTCATCCTGCCAGTTATTCAGACCAAAAACGCTGGTGCCATTCTTGACTCCCCTCCTTCTCACACTCCACATCCGATCCTCCAACAAAACTTGTCAGCCCTAACTTGCAATCAGTCCCGCATCCAACCACTTCCTGCCACTTCCACGGCTCCTCTGTCACTGTACTATCCATCAGCTCCTGACTGGTCTCCCTGCTTCTGCTGCCCTCCCTCACGCCAGAGTCTGTTCTCCACCTAGAGAGAGCCCTCTATCACTTTCCATGTCATTCACAGTAAAACCAAAGTTTCCACCCTGGTCTAGCAGACGCTGAGTGATTGGGCTCCTGGCTCCCTCCGGGACCACCTTTCTGTCACTCTCCCCTCCACTCACATCTCTCCTCCCACCCTGGCTTCCAGGCCACTCCTTGGGCCCTGCACACCAGTCTAACCTGCATTTATTCTCTCCTCTGTATAGGACGCTCTTCCTCCAGATTTCTTGGGGTTTGCTCTCTCACTGTATTCAGGTGCTGCTCACTTTTTTACCTTATATAAAATCACTTTTTCTCCATCCCTCTCTCCCCTTACTTTGCTTTGCTTATCTTCTTCATATCACTTTCTGCCTGACATGACATAGGTTTATTTATCGTTTTTAAAAATGTATTTAATGTCTTACTAGAAGGAACTTCCCATGAAAGCAGAACATTGAAGAAGGCCTGGCACATGGCAGGCACTCAATACATATCTGCAGAAAGAATGAATGAGTTAAGAACTTAGGCTCTGGAGTCAGACGCTTGAATTTGAATCATGACTCCCCACTTGCTACCTGTTTCCACATCTGTAAAATGGGGTTTCCGACAGTAACTACCCCATCGGTTGTTGGGTAATGCACTGAGCGCAGGGCCTGTACCACCGGATCCTGGGAGGCAGGCTAGGGGGAGAGCTGGGGAAAGCCGGGGAGCAGCGAGGAGGCTCCTGAGGCCCTGGAGGAGGGTGGCTGGAGAGGACAAAGGGCTGGCCGCGAAGACAGGGGCCCTGTCCCAGCCCACCCTGGCGTCTCGGTTCCGCCCCAGCGCACCTCGATGATCTCCAGCATCTCCAGACGCGTGATGCGCCCGTCTCCGTCCAGGTCGTACATCTCAAAGGCCCAGTTGAGTTTCTGCTCGAAGCTGCCGCGGGAGGTGACCGACAGGGCGCAGATGAACTCCCGGAAGTCGATGGTGCCGTCGCCATTCTTGTCGAAGGTGCGGAAAGCGTGCTGCGCGAACTTGGAGGCGTCGCCGTAGTGTGTCCCCTCCATTTTCTTGTTGTAAGAACTTCAAAAAAAAAAGTAGTGGTTGTTATATCTTCCCCTCCCCCCCCCCCCCCCCGGTTTTTTTTTTGTGTGTGTGTGTTTGTGGGTAAATTAATTTGTTTATTTATTTTTTTTAGCTCCCACCAATAAGTGAGAACATGTGGTATTTCTTTTTCTCTGCCTGACTCGTTTCACTTAATATTATTCTTTCAAGGTCCATCCATGTTGTTGCAAATGGCAGTATTTCATTCGTTTTTATAGCTGAGTAGTATTCCATTGTGTAGATATACCACATTTTCCGTATCCGCTCATCCGTTGATGGACATTTGGGCTGGTTCCAACTCTTGGCTATTGTAAAGAGTGCTGCAATGAACATTGGGGAACAGGTATACCTTCGACTTGATGATTTCCATTCCTTTGTAACACCCCTGTTATTATTTTCCACACTTAACTGATAAAGCAACCGAGTCACAGAAAAATAAAAGTAACATGAAATATTCACACTGCTAGAAAGTGGTGGATGTGGACATTTTAAACCAGAGACAACCCAAGCCAGAGATTCCAGCTTAACCACTCTGCCATTATACTAATTACAACATCACATAGCCAAGAAACTCCCAGGTCAATCTATATATTGCATTTATTTTGGACAAAGTCTCAACTTCATCTACTTCAGGTGCTGGATTCGAAACTCTTAAACTACCTTAATGGACAAATAAATACACTCTCATGCAAAAGGAAGGGGATGGCATCTTACCAGATCATCTGTATTTGTAGAAAATATATAAACTAGAAATAATCCCCTTACAGTATTACAACAGGCAGTTTTACAGACTACCATGAAATTGTCACATTTGACTGGCATTTGATTTGGGATTTATAGATACTGCTATAGATATGGATATAAAGATAATTAATTTGTTAGAGGTTGGAGCAGAAGGAGGTTGTTCAGGGAGGCCAGAGGATGAGTTCAGCCATTTGTGTGTTTTTTTGATTTAAGGGTTGTTATGAGATAGGTGGAAATACCTCATGAGCTACAGCAAACATGGATCTGAAGTTTTGGAAGGAGCTGTTGGTTGGAAATGTACACTTGGATCCATAGCAGGCACAGCTGGAGTCTGAGGAGCAAATGAAATTGCTAAAGGAGAAAGATTAGAGGAAAAAAATGTATCAAAGGTAGAAACTTTGAAAAAACTGTACAAATAGAGAAATCATAGCAAAGAAGATGGATCAGCATGAGTAAGAAGCAACACCAAAGTGATAAGGAACAGCACAGAAGAGCCACAGAATAGAAAGGGGTGTGGTTGGTCCTTCAGAGGCAATGGAAAATGCTGGTGATTTTGAAGGTCATGGGTGACATCTGGGAATGTAATTTTTATATATTGATAGTGCTGAAACTCAAATGGCAAATGACCAAGAAATACCTGCTTAACGAAGGGGGGCAGGGGAGAAAGCAGCCTTTGTAGATTGTTTTTTCAAGAAGTTTGGTAGTAGATTAAGACTTGAGCGGGTGTCTTGAGGGAAGAACAAAGTTGAAAAAACTATGGTGGAGTGTTTGGGTTTGTTTGTTTGTGGGTGGGGGTATTTGTAGGGTTGATCCTGCATGTTTTTAAGGGAAATACAAAAGTGAAAACAAAAACAGGAGAGAATGAGAGTTTGATAAGAGAATGTGTAATGAATTAAACGCCCCGGCCCGCCCCGGCCCGGCCCGCCCACCTTGATGTAGAGCTGCTGGAACTCCTCCAGGTTGAGGATGCCGCTGGGGCAGTCCTTCAGGAAGCCCTTGTACCACTGCTTCAGCTCCTGCTCGCTGAACTCCGTGTTCTGAACCAGGTCCTCCAGCACCTCGGGGGCCAGCTTGCTGTTGGTCTTCCCCATGGCGGGGCCTGGGGGACAGAGGGCTCCCTCCGACTTGGCCCAGAGCACTGCCTTCGCCTCGGCAGCGGTCCCCACGTTCTCCATAGGACAGGACCCGCCTCCCCTAAGGAGCCCCACCTTCCCACCGCCGGGAATCCTCTCACCACCACCCCCGACGAACCCCACCTTCCTGCGGCAGGGCTCCATCCTTCACCCCACCCCTTCCCCGGGAGGGCCCACCTTCCTTCCCTCAGCGGTCCTCTCATGGCCCCGGATCTCCAGTCCCCAGGTCTCCCCTGTCCTCACTGACCCACAGTCTTCATCCTCTCCTTCTGGTCATACCTCTCACAGCCCAGAGAATAAAGCCTCAGCCCCTCTCCTTGCTCTGCAGGCTTTCTACACTCAGCACCCACCTCCCCAGCACACTCCTCTCCCACCACAGACCTGACGCAGGTGTCCCCCAGCAACTCTCCCAAGTTCTTCCTCAAGGCTTTCCTGGGCCACCCCAGCAGGAAGCTTCTCTCCCTCCTTCCTCTGCACAAATAGAAACTCTAGCCTGTAGCATTGATGAGCCTGATTACATTCTGCTTTTAATTAACCCATTCACTCCCTGGGCATTTATTGAGGCTGACTGTGTGCTAGGCCCTGCGCTAGTGATGAAGATAAAGCAGACACAAGCCAACCTTCAATAACTCACAACTGGGTCAGAGAGGTAGACGGCTGATTACAAAGGGTGTTCAATCCATGCCAAGGAGTTTGAACTTTACCTGTAAGGGACAGAAACTCCTGGGGGTTTTTAAGCAAGGGCCAGAAAGACAGCATTCATTCTACCACACTTACAGAATGCTTATAATATACCAGGGCCTGAAGTAGGTGCAGGGGACCCAGAGGGAAGATATGTGTCTTAGAATTTTTCCTTTGGCTACAGTGAGCGAGATAACCCGGGGGGGGGGGGGGGGGGCGGGGGGGGGGGGGGGGGGGGCG
>NW_007726320.1:834097-844722 GCF_000696425.1 Galeopterus variegatus
GGGGGGGGGGGGGGGGGAGGGTGCAGGGAGGTGGATGAGTGGGGCCAGCTCACAGTTCAGGTGAGAGATAATGACTCTAGGGTAGGGGTTGTGGAGAGATGTGGATGATTTGAGAGATATTAGGAGGGGGCATTGGCAGGCCTTGGTGACTGACTGGTTGTGGGGGTGAGAGGGACAGAGGAGTTGAGGCAGAGGCTCAGATTTGGGGCTCAATGGATAAAGGTGTTGTTGCTGAGAAGCAGGTTTGGGAAGGAGCAAGAGTCACTTCCCAGCTGGAACGTGAGCCCCTCAAGTGACCAGTGTCCGGGTAAGTATTTGCAGAGGGTGGTGCAGGCTCTACCCAGGAAGTCTGGCCAGGCGTCGAAGGCTGGTTGGACACGCCTGTCTGGCCTCCGTGGAAGGAATGTCCCTCCAAAACCTGGATTTCCCAGGACATGGCTTGAGAGATGCCTTCGATCTACCTAGAGTCTTAGAAGAGGGCCAGGCCCCCACCCCAGGGAAGCCTGTCCTCAAGATACTCTGGAAAAGGAAGCCCTCAAGCTGGCAAAAGAAATTTCACTTCCACAACCCACCCAATGTCACTGTGGCCTCTAATTCTTACTGTTGGGAATGCCCTAAACAACCAGATCTGAGATCGGTTTATTCCATGCCCCCTCCTTTCCTGGGTGACCTCAGACTAGTTACAGGATGTCTCTGGGCCTCAGATTCCTCCACTGGGCCATGAGGAAGATCAAGAAGCAGTAAGGGTAGCAACATCCTTCGCCACCTGCCAACGCCAGATGGTGAAGTATCATATATGTCCTGACGATAAGCCAGGAAGGGGGAG
This sequence comes from Galeopterus variegatus, assembly GCF_000696425.1. Taxonomy (NCBI): domain Eukaryota; kingdom Metazoa; phylum Chordata; class Mammalia; order Dermoptera; family Cynocephalidae; genus Galeopterus; species Galeopterus variegatus. The sequence continues at coordinate 834,924 of NW_007726320.1, forward strand.
GCATGCCACCTTCAGGAACCTGGGGCTGGGGCTGGGGGATCCAAAACGGCTTCACCAGGGCCAGGGTCAAGGATGCCTCTGGAACACCCAGAGGAAGAAGGAGGCTGGCTCCATCCCCAACCACCCTCTCCTCAAGGAAGCTGGAGAACCCAGAGCAGAGGTGTCTGATGGGGAGAGGCGTTGTCTCCTGTGGGATGTGCCCGGGTGTCTGTGTGAAGGGCTGGGTCTGTGTGTGGGAGCGTGTCAATGTGTGAGGCTACAACTTTGTCAGAGTGCACACATCTCTGCATGTGTTTCATGGTGTCTGTGTGGCCCTCACTTTCTGCCCTTTGCTCCTCCCGGCCCTGCACTGCTTTCCCCACAATTTTCTTTCTCCTAGGGCCTTACCTGCTCCCTGCCCCTATTTCGTCCCAGACCCACAGAGGACAATGCCTCCTCCTTCATTCCTCCTCATTTCCACTACTGTTCTTAAATTGTCAGAAGTCCAAACTTGGCAATGCCCTTTAAGATCATTCCCTTATTTTGGTGAAAACTGAAGTCAAGAGAGAGAAAAACTGGCTCAGGGTTACACAGCAGGTCAGTGAAGGGTCCAGATGAGCACCTAGGCTGAATCCATGCCATCTGCCAGGACCACTCTCTCTAAATCATGGCTACTTTTTCTTGTTCAGCACAGACCTTCCCCACCCCCACCTGCCTTCTGGGAAAATCATAGCTTTGATCTCTCTTTTGGCCTCAGTGGGACCATCTTTCCTAAACTCCAGGCCACGGTCTTAAGATACCTAGGCAATATCCATCCCCAGGGTGCCCACCAGCACCTCTGAGTCAACACAGCTACAGCCAGGCTCACCCTCAACCTGAGATGATCTTTCCATTGCCCCTTCTTTCTTTCCCTTGGTACCTTCAGTTTTCCCCTCTCCCTTTTCCCTAGGTCCAACTCGCCGTCAAGTCCCGTTGTTTCTTCTTTTGGTATGTTCACAGCCAGGGGCACAGCTGAGGGGGCCTCAGTTCAGCTGGGGCTCTGCTTGTGCCCATGCCCATGGGACTCACCTGCCTCACAGGAAGTGCCTTTCTTCTGATTCCTCTGTCAGGGGGGAACAGCTTTTTTTTTCTTTTTTCTTTTTGCCCACTGGTACAATATAGGCTAGAGGTGGCTGTGGCCATGGGCTGCCTGAAGCTCCAGAATCCTCTAGAATCTGGTCTCAAGGTGCCTATCTGTCTAGCCTCACCTCACACTGCTTCCCTCATAGCCACATGCTCTTCTCAAGCCAGGCCTCTCAAGGCCAGCACCTCCCTCACTATCAGCTATGTCCCTCTCCCCTGACATCCTTTCTCTCTTCCAGGCTGACATAAGCTATCATTGGCCCTCAGGGCCTGGCTGAAGCCCACTTCCTACTGATCAGCCTTTTCCAACCTGGACCATGGACAGTCAGCAGTGTGGACTCGGCACTTGGGGCATGAGGAAACCCTGCGAAGCCACGAAGTTGAGCCCCCACAGAGTGTAGGCTTCAGCCCTCTCACTCTCACCTTGTGCTCTAGGATTCCAGGATGCAGCCTGACTTAGGAGAGGCCTTTGCATTCAACCCCTGCCTGAGCCAGAAAAAGTTTTCCAGGCCTTTTTGCTCAATGGCAAGGAGCTTATCCCCTCCCAGTATGACCCAGTCCACTCCTGAGCAGCTTGGACAGCGAGAAAAGCACTCTTCCCATTGTTCCTGAGTTTGCCATCTTGTAGCTTCTCCACACTGTTCCCACCCTGCCCCCTGTGGCTGCACAGAACTGCCCTGAAGAGACCTAAAGGCGGTGCCTAGGACACAGCAATGTTGCATGAATATCTCTTGGGTTATGTGACAGGAGCAGAACCCCCTTCTGCCTCTTTGGAACTATATCGGGCTGTTTTGTTTCTTGGTGTTCTCTGGCTATCGCACCCGCTTCAGAGACAATGGAACCTAGACCCAGAGAAAAAAAGGCTCACCCAAGGTCAACTAGAGCACATCAGCAGCAAAGTGAAGGCCAGAACCTAGTTGGGGCATGTTCTGCTTACCTCCCGACACTGTCCTCCATCTATGAAGGAGCTGGCACTGTCCCATACACAAAACCACTGCCCCTCTGTGCTCAGAGGCTTCTTCCAGAGGGCTCAGGGTTGTGGGCTTTGAATGGGGAGGTGGCAGTGAGGGTGGGAGGGACTGAAGGAGGTAATAATCCCACACCCTCACTCAGCTTCAGAGGAGCTGGTGCTGAGGCGGTTGCCATGGTGACAACAGCTCTCTGGTCAGGAGATTTTCTCTCTTTCCTCTCCTCCCTTTGCTCTTCTCAAAGCAGCAGCCAGGTCTTCTCCCTTTCCTTCTTAAAGAGAGGCAGGGGGTGACAAACAGAGGGTGGGCCCTGTTGGCCATCTCCAATTTGGAGCTGTCCATGCAGGGTGGGCTGGTGGCCTAGGAGGGACTCCTAATAGAAGGAGCTTGGGGAGCGTGTGGGAGGGGGTGACCTATTCCTAGGCCTGGGTAAGAAGCAATGTCCCTTCGGCAAGGACTGAAGTCCCCCAGGCCTCCTCTCTGGAATATCCTAATGGTTCAGAATCCTGTTTTCACATAACCAGTCATAGAATCAGTGTGTTAGTGTTGGAAGTCTGCTCAAGATCATCTCCTCCAGTTCACCCTATGTCTTGCCCCCTTTCCCTATTTCATGAAGGATTAGAGAGGAAAGTGACTTGGCCAAAGTCAAACAGCAACTGAGGCAAAGGCAAGATCTGAACCTAGCTAGCTCTTTTGCCCTCCAGGTTGAGGCCACCTTAGGGCAAGAAGTGATATGGTCAACATGGAGCTTTGGCATGGTCCCTGCAGAGCAGCAGGAAGATGGGAGAGGGAGCGACCAGGCGCATGAAGGCCACAGCAGGTACTAATTAGAAAGATATTTGAGAGGTGGAATGAGAAGACTCGGTGCTTTGGCTGAGGGGTGAGGGGAATGGAGGTGTGGAGGCTGGGGCCTTGGCAGCGACTGACAGGGCATGGGTGGTCTGTGGGTGGTGGAGTCCCGGGTTCTTCTTCCAGCCAGGATGAAAGAAGCCAAATATGGGGCCTCTGCCTAGCACTGGGGACCACTGGGGTGCTGCTGAGTGAGCATCTGTGAGGAGGAAAACTGTGGGGGGAGGATCAACCCTCCCTCGAGCTGTGAGCTCTGTCAGCTTGAGGAAGTGGGGACAGTCTGAGAGGACAGTGTGAGGAGAGAGTGGGCTTTCCGTGGAGGTGGAGGCTGTCTTTGGGGGCAGGGGCCCAGTGGTGTGACATGCGGTGAGCTGTTGGGGGGCTGGGTGTGGGTGGAAGCTCTGTGGAGGGGGGAGGTTGCACGGGGCTGGGCAGACTACCCCTCTCCAAAGGCAACAGGGGGGAGGGTGATTGGCACCTCCTGTAGCACCCCAGGGGTGTGTGTGTGTGTGTGTGTGTGTGTTGGGGAGCAGAGCAATGGTTGTTCTTACCTGAGCTGGGAGTAAGGAGGCAACTTTGCCTCTTCCTCTGGACCCATGCGGCCTGTACTGAGGTGGGGTCCCCTGGTCAGGGGCGGGCCCTCCAGATGCTGCCGCCAATGGCGGAACCAGGGGTCAGGGAGATGGATTGGAGGGGGCAGGGGGTGAGGATGGGAATAGAGAGTGGAGGGGGAGGGGGTAAGGGCCTCCGCCCGGCAGGGTCGCCTCCGAGGGACTGGCCCGACCCGCGTTACCTGAGGCCGCTCGCCGGGTCGCTGGCTGGCTCCGAGCCTCGGCGGGCTGTGGGGACCGAGGCTGGCTCGCCGGCTGGCGGCTGGGCTCTCCAAGGTCCGCGCCGGGGCCGCCTCCCAGCTCTTGTATCACTATGTGCCTCCAGAAGGCAACACGATTTGCATAAGCCCCGCCCCACCCCGGGCAGATTGGACAACGATTGGCTCCGCTGGGGCGGAGTGGCAGGCGGGGCTTCAGGTGGGGTTGGGGTGGCGAGTGAGGCCAGGCGGCGGGAGCGCGCCCCGCCCGCATCCCCTGACCTTCCCCGAGTCGCCCGCCAGGAAGGGAGAGGGCTGTACCCCCATCTGTACCCCCGCCCTGAGGCTCAGACCCCGGCCCGCAGTCTGGGGTGAAAAGGGTCAATGATTGAGATGGATTCACAAAAACAACCGCACCGTTGCTATGGAAACGGGAGAACCACAGTTGAATCTCTGAGCCTTCTCTTCCTGGGGCCCAGCGGGGGTGGGGGTGGAAGAGGGGATGAGTCACAAGATAAGACCTCCCTCCATCCCACCCGAAATTGGAGGGGGCAACGAAGAGCTGCCGAGTGGCTTCGCGTCACCCCCCAACACGCCACCCACTCCCCTCACGCCCTGGAGCAGAGAGCGCAGCATGGACGGCGGAGCACAGACTCGACCTAGCCCCTCGCCAGTCGTGGGCTCCCTCCAGCCGCCCCTTAATTCCGATCCCTCCCTAGACATTCCCTCTTTATTTCTTACGTACCCCCAAGAAGCGTCTCAGGTTCTCCCCAAGAAGGACCCCTCTGCGTGCCCCATGGACCCCTGCATTCTGCACCCTCCCGTCTTTCCATCCCATAGACGGAGCCGGTCCCCAGCCGCCGCCAGTCTCCGGCCTCGGATGTTGACACAAACCCGAGGCGGTTTACACTGAGAGGGTCTGGAAGGTTTCAGGGCCCCGGGAGCACCTCCTCCCCGCACGTGGGGTCACCCCAAAGCCCGGCCCGGCCGCCCGGGCAGCACTGGTGTTTGAGCGCTCCCGACCCAAGGCGGTGGGAAGAAACCTTTTGGTGCCAAACTGGGGGCGAAAGGGGCGCAGACATCCCCGGGCTGGGCCACGTGCGGGGGAGGGACTGTATGGATGTCAAAATGGGGGCGGGGCTTCTGGGGATTGGTCGAGTGGGGAGCGCGGACGCTGAAGGACAGTGGCGAAGAGGCGGGGCTTCTGCCCAAGCTGCAATTGCAGGGGCGGGCGGGGCGATGGGGGATGGGGAGGAGTGGAGGCGAGGCTTCGGGGACTGGGCCCCCGAACCTCCAGGCCCCGCTAGCTGGGGAGGAACCAGTGGACGTCCCTCCCCCTTAGGAACAGTCTCATGCCCCCTTGAACCGGTTCTGCTGCTCTATTCTCCTGGCTGCAGGCTGTGTCTTCTCTCTGGGGCCCTAGCTGGAGGCTAGGGGCTTCAGATAAGAGACCTATTATTCCTGGCACCTTTGGTTGGTGACTCATAAGGGATAGGTGTCTGAAAGCTCTAACTCACTTCCTGGGCACCTTCTCTGCTGTGGGCCCTGAGGACCCAGAGACGGAAAAGAACTTTCTCTGCTCACAGTTAACCGTAATCAAAGGCATGAGGAAATAGGGAGAGGCAGCGTGGATTACTGGCAATGGTATCTGAAATCCTAAAATGGAGTCCCATTTTTGCCAATGATTCCACAGGGTAAGACCTTTCTCACTCGGCCTCCTAGTCTGTAAAATGTGGAAGCTGGTACAGGAAGCCTAGGGGCACAGGGGAAGAATTTCAACTAGGAGGGTAAAAAAAGACTGGCAAGTTGGACAGAATTGTATGGGTGTAAATCCGAAGGCGCTGCTTAGACTCTTGAGCTCCTTAACAATAGCTAACGTATATTGAGAGCTTACTTTGTGCCAGGTGCTATTCTAGCACTTTATATGTATTATCAAATTTATTACTAATAAGAACTATGGGGCAGGTGCTATTATTACTCCCACTTAACAGATGAGGAAATTGAGGCACAGGGCAGTTAAGTGACTGGCTCAAGTTCCCATAGCTTGTAGAGCTACAGAGCTGAGATCTGAACCCAGGCAGTCTGGCTCCAGAGCCCACACTCCTAGCCAGTACACAATACTACCTCTCCTTAATCCTACAAGTCCTTAAGGGAGGGAACTTGGATTGGAATATTTATTTCTGATTCTCCAAGGCTTTAGAAAGACAAAGTCCGGCCTCCTGGGAGCAGCTTCCCTGTCTCAGGCAAACAAGATGTGAGACTCCAGTAGTACAGTAGAGCTGATAGTGCTGAAAACAAGGAGAGGCTCTCCTGAACACGAGAGCCAGTGTGTGGTTTCTCCTGACTGTCCCCATTCTCCAGGCGGGGCTGCCCATGCAGCCTCACCCATAAATCATCTTGGGGCCCTGTGGCTGTTCCTGAACTGCCAGTCAAACCCATCTTCACCTGCTCATAATACTCCACTCTAAGACCCTGATCTTGACCCTGCCTCTGTCACCTTTGCTTTGATGTTTAAGGCAATAACAGCTGACATCGACTGAGTTGCTTTGCTATGTACCTGACTCTCTGCCAAGTCCTTTATCTGCATCATCTCACTTAATCCCAAAGATGACCACTGTCCAGGTGATATCAAAAATATCTAACAATCTATTCAGGCACAAGCATTACCAAACAGAACGGATGCTGGCAGTGCTAGTGAAGGTCTTGGTAGCTCTCTGTTCTGCCAAGAGTTAACACTTAGTTATTGGATCAAGTGGGGTGGGCAGGGGAGAAGCTAGGGTGGTGGTGGGGGGGTGTGTGCAAAGACTATGGCTATCTATTTACCAATCAATTTGGAGGTATTTGGATGTTTTAACAACTAGTTCAGTTGTACTGGTGTGGGGTGTGTGTGCAAAGACTATGGCTATGTATTTACCAATCAATTTGGAGGTATTTGGATGTTTTAACAACTAGTTCAGTTGTACTGGTGTATAAGGGACTGAATTTCAGCCCAGGTATCATTACTTTATTTCATGGCAGTAGATGGAGGCTCAGAGAGATTAGACAACTGCTCCATTGTAATAGCTCTTTAGCAACACAGCTGGGATTCCAACCAATCCTCCGGGGACCACTCTGTACATGTCTTTTCCAAGACCTGCTTTTTCTGCTTTTCTTTTGGTTCTGTAAGTCACCCCACATTCCTCTCCTCTGGAGTGGACTCCAGAGCCCACACTCTTAACCACTGACTAACCTGTGTTCCTGGGAAGGGGTAGGGTCCAGAATGCAGTTGGGGTATCCACTGTTATGCAGCTGAAGACCGAGCCAGAGGAGCGTGGTGTACGTTCAGGGGCTCTGTCACGGCTTTGCTATTCTCAGGCTTGGAGCCTTGGCAGAAACCTGTTCTATGTTGCTGAAGGAGCAGGCCCTGCAGAATGAGGATGGTAGAGCAATCTGTGTGGAAGAAGGATAGTGTGGCTGTGCAGGAAGCCCCAAAAAGGGGGTAGGGAGGGAATTGAGCCCAACAGAGTTTCGGTGAGGGCAGAGGTCTTCCAGCAGTGGCCACTTCAATTCGCTTCACCAAAGTGCTAGCATTCTCCTCCTAGGTCCTGAACAGCATCCTTATGATGGATAATGCCTTCCTGATTCCCTGGGTTTTCTCCTCCTTGGTGAGTGCAGCCTGGTGACAGCTGGAATTCCCCTGGGTCCTAGGTAGTTCACTGTCACCTTTGTGGCTGGGAGAGAGTGAGATCACCAGAACTGGGTTCCTTCCTTTACCCCTATTGGCGAAGCAGAATTTTTTTTTTTTTTTTAATTTCCAAAATAGAAATCTATTTCTTCTTCCCACTTGTTAATACGTGGTGGTTAATTCATTGTGTCTAAAAAATGATACAGAGAGAGGGGAAGTTTCCCATAATCCCTTGAATGATAACTGCAGGGGACTTTGTGTTTTTGCCTGCACTGCATCTATTTCCCCTTCTTCTATTGGAGAAGCTGTATATGTAGTGGGTTAAGTGTGCAGACTCAAGCCAGGCTGCCTACTAGCTGTGTGACCACAGGCAAGTTACTTTACCTCTCTGTGTCTCAGTTTCTTCATCTGTAAAATAGGAATAGTACTGAAGACACATTTATAGCTGTGGGAAAAAATAAAATAAAATAAAATAGGGATAATAATAACAGTGCCTATTTCATAGGGCTACTCTGGAAGGTTAAAATGAGTTAATATATGCAAAGTGCTTAGAGCAGATTTTACTTTGGAGAATCACATAGCTCCTATTGTGTACAGTGTTGGTGGGAACTATCAATCCAGGTGTCCTGCCTTTCCTTGGACAAGGGTTGCACGTATGATTCAAGTAAGGCTAAATAGTGTCCTCTCCCCCCAAGCTAACCTGAATGATGAGTAAAGTGACTCATGGTTAGCACTCGTTTATTCCAGGGCAGTGCCCTGATGACACTGTCCATTCATTCCTGCTATCTGAATCCCCAGGGAGCACTCTGTACATGTCCTTTCCAAGACCTGCTTTTTCTGCTTTTCTTTTGGTTCTGTAAGCCACCCCACATCCCAAAATTTCTTTTCTTTTTCTTTTTTTTAAAACTTAGGTTTTCTAGAGGTGTTTTCTATTTGCTTACAAAGAGCACATAAGAATTTCTCTATCATTTATGACTCTGGGTTGCAAGTGACAGAAAATCTAGCCCACAATAAGTTAGGCAAAAAAGAACATAATGGAAAAACCCAGGAGTAGATTAGATTTTAGGAATGGCTGGATTCAGGGGCTTAAATAATGGGATTAATATCTGACCTCTTTCCAGGACTTGGCTTTACTCTCCTAAGAATTGGCTTCATTCTTGGGATCCACATAAGGGCAAGATATCTGCCAGCATTTCTAGGCCAACATACTCTCAGGTTGGAGTCCCACAGAAAAGAAGAGAGCTTCTCTTTTCCAGTGCGGCCAGTCAGAGTCCTGAGCTGGTTGTCCAGGCAAGCTGTAGCATAGTGTGCTGACGGCAGATGGTACTTGAAGGGGTCAATGAGGGACCTATTTACACGGGTATGGGCAGGGTTGAGAGAGATCAACAAGGTATTGTCAGGCATCCTGGTGCTAGCAACGATGGAGAGCCATTACCACTTCTAGGCCTCAAGGGACAGGGGGAAGCATCAGGGCAGTTGCTGTAGGAGACAGCTTTCCAATGGCAGCTGTGGCCTTTGGTAAAGGAACCATTGCCAACATGTGGCCTGGTAGAGATTGTGGGTGAGTGGAAAAAATACCTTGACCTCCTTCTCTCCCCATGTGCCATTCTCCTACTTATACCTCCCAATGGCCAAACCCAACTGGAAACCAGAGGGCAAAGAAGCCCAATCGATGCAATTCACATGCAGCCTCCTGGGGCACAGAGGAAGTTAAATTAGGGTAGAGAGTGGAGACAAGCAGAAAACAAAGGGTATCTCCAAGTTCATAGGGTTTCGAGACAAGATCTTGAAGAAGTTACCTAACCTCTCTGCAATTCAGTCTCCTCGCCTGTAAAGTTAAATTAGGGTAGAGAGTGGAGACAAGCAGAAAACAAAGTGTATCTCCAAGTTCATAGGATTTCGAGACAAGATCTTGAAGAAGTTACCTAACCTCTCTGCAATTCAGTCTCCTCGCCTGTAAGTGGGAGTAGTAACAGGACCTACTTGTTATGTGAGGATTCAATGAGGATAAAGTGCTTAACAGAGTGCCTGGCACGGTAAGCACTATATTCACATAAATATGTAAATCATGGTTGTTAAGGTGCTATATTAGTTGGGAAAAGTCTAAGCTGCCGTAACAAGTAGATCCAAACATCCAGTCTCACTTTCAACAGGATCTGGGCTCTCTCTCACTCTCTCTGTCCTTTTTTTTTTTTTTTTCCTGGCATCTTTGAATTCTATCTCCTTTAGTGGATCGATTTTTCAATATGCTGACATACTCTCTGGAAGCCTCTCCTTTTATTCCTACCTTTCTCTCTGGCTCTTCCTTTCTTCCTTTCTTCTTTTACCCAGTCTCACTTTTTTTTTTTTTAAGATGACTGGTAAGGGGATCTTAACCCTTGACTTGGTGTTGTCAGCACCACGCTCTCC
>NW_007726320.1:845402-847760 GCF_000696425.1 Galeopterus variegatus
AGGGATCCGAACCTTTGGCCTTGGTGTTATCAGCACCACACTCTCCCAAGTGAGCCACAGGCTGGGCCTCAGTCTCACTTTCAACAGGATCCATGCGCACGTATGTGTGCTCGCTCTCTCTTTTTAAAAAAATTTCTTGCTTATGTAAAGTCTAGGGTCAATAGGGGAGCTAGGCTCCTTCTACCTTGTGATTCCATCATCTTCTAGCATCTCCAGCCAGTAAAAAGGATGAAGGAGGCACACATCACTTCTCACATTCCAGGAAAACAAAAAAATATTCTAGTATTTCAGAGAGGGAATTTAATACAAGAGACTGGACACAAACGTGTTAGAAGGGTTGGAAGAGCTAAACACAGATGGTGAAGTTACCCAGAGATTTCTAATTGCAGGAAGCCACTACCACCCTTATGCTGGAGGAGCAGAAGGGGAAATGATGCTATCCAGAGCCCATGTTTATTGCATTGATAAGTTAGTTGGAGCACCTGCTGCTGCCACCTCTCGATCCACCACTGCTAGTGCCCTGCAGGAAGCCAGGAGCTCACACACTTGCTGGTGATGCAGTCTGGAAGTCTGAAATCACCTGCTGTTGCTGCCACTGCCACAGCTAAAGTTCATAAGCACCATGCTGCTGAGGCTCCTGGACTGCCTTCCACCACCACCACTGGATCTACCCCATTGTTTTTGCTGCTGCAGGAGCTGCTGCTCCTGACGCTGCTAGAGAAAGAAAAAAGGCTTCTCTCTTCTGCCTTCCAAACTCCCACCAGTGACACTTGTTGACAAAACCTATTGGAAATTTAGTTGATACAGTAGTTTGAGGAATATAGTTTATAGGCATCCAGCCCCTTTCTGTACAGAGGGGAGCATAATAAGATGAGAATAGCATTGGGAGCAAACAGGCAACTGATGGGCATTAGTAAACTGAGAGTACGGAAGGTTATACTCAGTCACCTTCCTACAGTGTTTGCTGAGAGATGTCCAACTTCAGAACTAGTGCAACAATCTCTCCTCCTGTTATATTTCTATAAAGAGGGCTGAGGCAGGAGGAGTATTGTTATTGTAAAGGGAGACAGACTATCTTGTACCCTCATTCCTTGTGGGTGTATTCACATGATTCCCTTCTCCAAAGCTCTAGGAGGGTGACCCCAAAGAATTAGCTCATGAAGTTTTGGAGCATCCTCAGGAAGAGGAGTCTGACTCTTAATTTCCCAGTTGTATCTCAGCTGACCTGTAAGATGTGTTGATCTGCCTCAATGCTACAATGGCAGGGGTGGGATGCGGTGGGAAGACATATTGGATAGAGAAGATGTGGTGGCAAAGCCACTTGGAGAGAAGGTAAGGACTGTGCCCTCGAGTGGCCAATTCCTGTCTTACAGAATATAGATCCTATAGCCTGGTGTTGTCCAATGGAACTTTTTGCAACCATGGAAATCTTCTGTATCCATCCTATCCAATATGAGAGCTGTTAGTCACTTGGGGCTATTGAGCACATGAAATGTGGCTAGTGCAAATGAGGAACTGAATTTTGCATTTTTATTTAATTTTAATTTAAGTAATCACATGTAGGTTGTAGTTATTAGATTGAACAGCACACCTACAGACCCTGAAGCTGGGGATAAAGAGGCTAGATAAGATTGGGAGTTGAAGGCTTAGTGGGACTCCTACAAAGGAACATGGCATGCTGTCAACTGGAGATCTGCAAAAAAATGTAGTTATATTTCAAGGGACCATCGATACCTAAGAGAATGGCTTGGCATTGAGTCTCTTACGAGCAGGGCCTGGAGGGATCTCGCCGCCAGCTCCTAGTTACAGACAATGAATTGGATTAGTAGTGGCAAGGCTGAAATTCAGCTGGAATACACCAGAAGAACATACCGATTGTTAAAATATTAAAACATTTCCGTATCACTTGGTAAATAGCCACTTCCCCAAGTGCTTCCTGCACTCCAGCCAGTCTTCCCCCACCCCCAGGACTCCCTGGACTTTGGAACTACCTATCAGAGTCCCTGCTGCTCCCTACCTCTGGACTGGCACAGCAGGAAGCATCAGGACACTGCTCAGAGATTAGCGGGTGACTGCTCTTATGGGTTGGTGCCTGTGCCGTTCTGGTTGTTAAATATTTGAAGCATCACCCCTGGCACTGAAAACAACTGATGTGGAGTTACTCATGCAGGGGAAGAGCCATATGACCGACAGGAAGTGGCTTGCCCCAACTCACCACAGGCAGCCACATGAGAAACCCTATTTTCCCTTTCTCTCTCCTCCCTAAAACCCACACCACAGAAGCAAACATAAGGAAGTGGGTGGGTGTGTAAAAGCTCCCTCCCCGTCCTCAGCCACTGGAGGCTTAAGTCTGCCCTT
>NW_007726320.1:847946-862840 GCF_000696425.1 Galeopterus variegatus
TGGGTGGGTGTGTAAAAGCTCCCTCCCCGTCCTCAGCCACTGGAGGCTTAAGTCTGCCCTTGCTGGGATGGGGCCTGAGAAAGAGCTTGGAATTAAATGTAAAGTTGAAAATTTAACTAATTTGGATGGAGTTTCAGTAACTAAAAGTGATTGGAACTATGGGCTCTATATTGGAGTGGTGATGGGTGGAAGGGTGACAGGAATCAGCACCCTTGATCCAAATGCTGACTTCCTTATTGACCTTGTCCTGTCTGCCATTGTCAATCCCTGGCACAGCCCCCTCCTTTACACTAGACCTGGGATATTTGCCCCTTCCTTCGGCCACCTACACAGACATACACACAGACACAGACACACACACAGACACAGACACACACACACAGACACACACACACACACACACACACACACACACACACACACACACACACACACACCCTGGCATGCCTGACCAGCCCTGGAGACCTCCAAGGGCCTTTAGGAATACAGGAGCAGATCAAGCCATGCAGAGGCCAGCTTGGTCATTGGAGGACATGAGCTATCATGGGGGTCCCACAGCCTGTCTGCAGGAAAACACCTGCCCAAGCTGGGCCAATCAGATGTTGTCTCTTGGGAGTTTGGAAGCAGAATCATGGATATGGCAGTGCTCTAGGAAGTACATTCTATGATCTCTTGCTGTGGGGGTCCCTAGGTCTGTGACAATTTCTTGGCCATTCAGTCCTTTCTTGGAGTCCCTGAGATATCCCATGATCCTCCTAACCTGCCATCCCCAGCTCTCTTCCCCACCCCCACCCTTTTTTCCCTTAAGTTGGCCAGATCTGGTTTCTATAGCTTGCAGCCAAATGCCTCTCGACTAATTAATAAAGGTCATTCAAGGTCAGAGATGGGAGGTGCAGTGAGAGGCAGCTGCCAGCAGAGGGGACTGTGAGCTCACTTTGAAGGGGCCTTTGGCCCCAAAGGCCTTCGAAAGGAAGATGGTTTGGGGAGAAGGTTCTTCCTCCTAGTATTTTATCCCAGAAAGGGCAAGGAGGACACCCAAGGAGATAGTGAGAGTCCGGGACATATGATCCATTCACAGCCACATCATTAACTTCACTCACTGTGTGACCTTGGGCAAGTCACTTAACTGCTCTGGTTTGCTCCTTTATAAAATTGGGATAAGAACAGAACCTCCCTTACACGATTGTTGTGAAGATGAAATGCAGTAATTCATCTTAAGTGCTTACAACATTGTCTGGCACATAAACTGTTTATACATTTTTGCTGTTATTATTACTCTCATTTCACTGAGTACAGAACCAAACGGCCAGAGATAGAGTCCCAGAAGAGCATATAGACATGCTTCAGACCACAGGGGTGCTTTCAGGTACCCTGAGATTTGCAGTTCTGAAGCTGGGTAGGGGGGATAGCTGGATATTTTCCTGGGAGAATCTGTGGTGGTCCTGAGGATGGAAAGTTCTAGAGACCAGAACACAGAGATAGCCTAGGAAATGGAATTCATTCCTGATGCCTAGGATGGTAGGAACAGGACCAGGCCATGGCAGGGGGATGTAGGCATCCTGGTGACAGCATCCACCTCTGAGCATTTGTGGCCTCCAGATACATCCAGTTTGTTATGAGGACCAGTTGTCTAGAGAGCCATCCTGCTATAGGGAACGGCACAGAAGCCTGAGGAGCGACACCCCTTGTTCAGCTAGGCTGCAGGGGGATCCCGCATGTGTGGCACGGTTTCATGGAATTTCCTGTTTGTTCGCCTTTTGTTACTTGACAAGGCTTTCCAAAATTAAAAAGCCCAACCTTTTGGCTTGGCATGGCTTTGGGGAATTCGAAGGGCCCTGGAGTTTCTCAAAGGACATGTTAAATATGTATCAGAATTAATTGGTTTATTTAAAGGGCATTGTCAGTACTAAAGGTGTTTTTGATGCATGTTCCCAGTATGGGTTGGCTTGATTTAATTTTGTTGTTGATCTTTCCTGTTAGTGGTGTGTGCATTGATCCATAATTTTAGAATAACTAGCTCTATAGTTGTGATCATGCTCTTGTGCGTGTGGAATGAAGTTATTGTGTTAAATTTTTATAAATCCACGTCTCCTAGGGAGACGGTGGGTCCAAGTGCAGTGGTGTTTACAACTAATTGATCACAACCAGTTACAAATTTCTTTGTTCTTTCTCCACCCCACTGCTTCATTCGACTCACCAAGAATATATCAATGATGCAGTACCTGAGAAGGGTCATTTAACTTTTCACTTTGTCCCCTGTGCTGTTCCCGGAGTCAGTTGGCAGAGATATGAAACATTTTGTTATAGAGATAAATAAGTAAAATAGTACAAAAATATAAACAAGTTTTGATATTAACAGGTTTGTTTTAGGTTAGTTTATAATTTAGAATCATTTACCAGTAATAGAGATTTATTGTTATATTTTATTATATAAAATCATGATATAAGTAATATGGTTTTAGTTGGTTAAAAATTAGCATAGTTGATATAAACATAAACATTATTAAATTGCTAAACATCAGTATAAGTAAGATTAGATAAAAATTTAGAATGTAAGTTTACATATAAGTTAAGAACGTTAAGTATTATAGTTCAAACTCAAAGTCTGACCCTCTTTAAAGCCAAGCATGCTGCTATTGTATAGTTTCCTGGCCACAAGCCATGGACTTTGGGGTGAACTATTGAAGCATAAGTAGATGTTTTTGTCAGAGCATGAGTGCTTTAGAACATTTTGACCTTTCCTTTTCAATAGAAATGAAATAAGAAATGTTTTGATTAAAAGATAAATCATTATGTAAAAGATTAAGTAAAGGGGCCGGCCCGGTGGCGCACTGTGCTAGTGCGCCGCTTGGGAAGCGCGGTGGTGCTCCCACCGAGGGTTCGGATCCCACATACAGACCGGTTCCCGCTCACTGGCTGAAAGAGGCGCGGGGGCAACACCGAGGGTTGCGATCCCGTTGCCGGTCCCGGTCCGGTACAGGGGCGACACTGAGGGTTGCGATCTGTTGCTGGACACGGAAAAAGACAAAAAATAAATAAATAAATAAATAAATAAAATATATGTATATTTAAAAAAAAAAAGATTAAGTAAAAACATATAAATAAAGCAAGATTCATGTGGTCGTTGTCCACACTTGCACTAGACATCTATGGTCCACCTTTCTCTTTTTTCTTTGCTGACTCCGCCACCTATTCAGGTCCAACGAATCCTGCGGAGCTGGTCTCCGGCAACCAGTGATGATCTGACTGACTCACAAGTGCTGGTCTTAGGTGCATGTGTTAGGGGTCAATGGTCAGGAGAACCTAGTCTTTGTACCCGGCCCTTTGGGTGGCCTCAAGACCATGGCCATGTGTATAGTAGGGGTTGACCTGTGTTGTGGGCCTGGGAGATTAGAACAGTGGTTAAGATCATGGGTCCAGGATGCAGACAGAGCTGACTACATACTCACCATCCATGTGACCTTGGGCAGGTCATTCAACGTCTTTGAACATCTATTTCTTCGTCTTTAAAACTACTTCAATTATAGTACCTTTCTCATTGGGTTCTTGTAAGGATTGTAAAGCATTATCCATGGAAAGCAGTTAATATCTGGCTCACAGTCAATACTCAACAAATGTGAGCTGCCACACTCATCACACCATCAGGCCTTCACAGCTGCAGTCAGGACATGCGCACATTTTCAAGATGGGAAGATGGGAGCTGGTCAGCAGGGGCAGCCAGGGTGGCGCTGGCAATGCAGATCGAGCCCCTTTCCCTCCCATTTGCTCTGAGCTGAGCTTCCCTGGCTTCCAGACTCTCCACATTGTTCCCAGCCCAGACCGACCCCTGGACAGGCCGGCTTCAGGGGCAAGCAACATGCATGCCACACAGGGGCCCACAAGTGTTGTAATGCTCTCCCATCACCTTAGTGAAACTGAATAATTTTTTAACAAGCGGCCCCACATTTTCATTTTGCGTTGGGCCCCTGAAATAAGGGAATTTTTCCTATTTTTCAGTCCAACCTGTGATTATTTTTCTTGCTGATCTGCTCCTTAAATAGTTTTCTGTGGGGTTTTTCCCTCTGTAATCCTATTGAGGATTTATGTTTAATGTTTTATCTTTGAAATTCTTGGGTTTTTTAATTATTTTGGTAACTTTTTTATCATTCAATTTGTTTTTCTTTATAATTGTCCACTTTTATTTTCTGTCTTTTGAATCTTTAACTCTTTATTGTGTTTTTTTGTTTCTTCTTTAATATTTTGGCTTTTTAAAAAAAAATCTGGCTTGGGCCGAGCCCGTGGCGCACTCAGGAGAGTGCAGCGCTGGGAGCGCAGTGGCGCTCCTGCTGCGGGTTCAGATCCTATATAGGGATGGCCAGTGCGCTCACTGGCTGAGCGCGGTGCGAGCGACACCAAGCCTACGGTTGCGATCCCCTTACCGGTCACAAAAAGGACAAAATAAAAAAAAAAATCTGGCTTAATCATCTTAGAGCTCTTACTTTACTCATTTTGTCCTTGAAATTCCATTCCTCATAAAGTTCAATTGTATTACTTTAAAAATATCTATTTCCATCTGACAGACTTTGCCTTAAGAGGGTGTTTTCTCAGTTTTTGTCTAATGTAGCTCATCCATTGATCAAAATCTGGTAGCCTAATAACGCTACTACTAAGAGATGCTGTTAACATTTTGTTGTAGATCCTTTCAGGTTATGTATCTATCTGCTCATCTGTCTGCCTGCCTATCTATCTAAAACTATCAGTCTCTATCTATCTCTATCTATATGTTATTTTAACCTGTTTTTCTCAGTATATTTTGTTCATCTCTCCAAGACAGTACAATTTTTCTACAAAAACGTTTTTAACAATTACATTTTCCATTTCATACACTCATCATCGTTGACTCACCCAGTCTGTTCTTGTTGGACTTTTGATTGTTGTGTACAGTTTTTCACTATTATAAATCATGGTGTGGAGAATATCCTTGTGGCTAAGCGTGAGCCATACGTACGTTACCCTTAGGATAAATTCTAGAAGGGGAACCTGCTGGATCCAAGGGTATGAACTTTTAAAGAATTTTTTATCAAGGTTTTAAACATAAAATATATTCTCATGGTATAAAATTCAAAAGGTACAAAAGGGTGCACAGTGAGGTCTCTCTCTGGTCCCCCCACATCCCTTCCTCACAGGTCCTCCAGTTATGCACTTCCCCTCCTTAGGGTAACTAATATTAACTGTTGTTAGGAACATCTTCAAAGTTATTGACATAATGTCCCTGACTAGGGTAGAGTGTCATGTGAGTGGTGGTGCCCATGTCATATCACGAGGGACAAAGCAACCCCTTGTTTACCCCAGCTTGGCTTTTGGTCTGTGCCCATGGCTGGTTCATACCTTGGACATTTGGGGAAAAACAAAAAAAGTTATTGACATAATACGTCTTATCAAATTGCTCTCCAGAAAAGGAGCAGTGGAAGGGAGTGCCTGTCTCGCAACTGCTTTGCTACAATTTAGTATTTTTAATTTAATTAATTTTTTTCTTAAATTTTGATTACATTTAAAAAATTTAATTCCACTTTTTCTTTTTTCAGTTACAAAAGCAATTAATGTTCATTGTCATAAATTCAAACAATAAAGAAGAATATAGAGTGAAAAGTAAAAGTCCTCCCCTCCCTTCTCACCCAAACCCTGCTTAAATGGTTTTCTGCTGCCTTCCTCAAGGACATCCTTAGTTAAGTTTGGAGTCTTTGCTTCCCTCCACATCATCCTTTCATTTGCAGACACACACACACACACACACACACACACACACACACACACACACACACACACACTCACCACAGGCTTGCTCCTAATTCCTTTAACCATTCTCCTATTAATGACTATTTATAATTGTCTTCCCTTTTTAACTGGGAGAAACTTTGCTTTAGTAAACATGTTCATATGCCAGATCTCTTCTGTAGGGTATGTTCCTAATATTGCTCTCCACCAGTTAGCACTCCCATAGCAGTGTATGAAATTGGTTATTTCTCACACCTTGGCCTTCTGACTGCTCCTATTTTTTGTGACTGACCTTTTTATACCCTTGGACCAGATAACCCTTGCATATGATTTTTTTGTTTAACAGCTTTATTGAGATATGATTGATGTACAATACACCGCACATAATTGAAGTGTACAGTTTGACAAGGCGTATGTATATACCTGTGAAACCATGACTACAAACAAGATAATGAATATATCTATCACCCCCAAAAGTTTCTCAAATTTGAAAAATTTGAGCCATCAATTCTTCAAATATTTTTCCTTTTTATACCATCTTTTTTATACTTCAATTATTCACATGTTAGGCTTTTTGGAGTTGTACAACTCACTCATGCTCTGTTAACCCTAAGGTTATCTTTTTCCTATTAATTTGTAGTATTTCCTTCTATATTATAGATAAAATCTTTTGCCTATCATATTTTCTCAATCTGTGTCTTTTAGCTTTGTTAGGGTGTTTTTTGATATACAGAAATTTCTCATTTTACCTAGTAAAGTCTATTATCCATTTATACATTCCTTTTGGTATTTTTATAGGTTTAGTTTGTAGGTTCAGATCTTTGCTCAATCTGGAATTTATTCTGATGTATGTTGTTAGGTATGTATACAATTTTACTTTTTCTCTTCTCTTTGTTTTGTTTTTTATTTCAAAATCTCCTTCTTTAGTTTTATGAAATTTTTTTTTTTTTTTTTTTTGGCATCTGGCTGGTACAGGGATTGAATCCTGGACCTTGGTGTTATCAGCACCATGCTCTAACCAACTGAGCTACAGTTCAGCCCTGTTTTTAAAATCTGTTTCTAAATGGGTTGAGATCATTTTTGTATGATTTAGGTGCAAATAGAAAGACAGAGATTTCCCAGGAGAGGATTATTGAAAGTTTTCTAGGGCATGGTAGGCTAGTGGTCATTTCTGTCTGACAGTGTTCCACACTCCCAGATTATTACGGCCATGCTGTGATGTCAGAATTCTGAGTGCTGAGGGACCGGCCCATGGCTCACATGGGAGAGTGTGGTGCTGATAACACCAGGGCCACGGGTTCAGATCCTATATAGGGATGGCCGGTTTGCTCACTGGGTGAGCGTGGTGGTGCTGATAACACCAGGGCCACGGGTTCAGATCCTATATAGGGATGGCCGGTTTGCTCACTGGCTGAGCGTGGTGCTGACAACACCAGGTCAAGGGTTAAGATCCCCTTACCGGTCATCTTAAAAAAAAAAAAAAAGAATTCTGAGTGCTAGGCTGTTGATCTATGATTGCATTTCTAGTTGAGGTGCTGTGATCTAGCTTCAGGAGAGTTGGAGGCCAAAGGAGAAGAAGTAAAAGCAGGGTAGTTGATGAGCTTGGGTGAGGCTTGTGGGGTG
Organism: Galeopterus variegatus; assembly: GCF_000696425.1. NCBI lineage: Eukaryota > Metazoa > Chordata > Mammalia > Dermoptera > Cynocephalidae > Galeopterus > Galeopterus variegatus. Next base: position 855,324 of record NW_007726320.1, read on the forward strand.
TCGTGTGAGGAGCATTGGACAGGAAAGAAAAGATCCCCAGAATAAAATAAACATGAAATCATGCAGATAGGGGCGGCCTGTGGCTCACTTGGGAGAGTGTGGTGCTGATAACACCAAGGCCACGGGTTCAGATCCTATATAGGGATGGCCGGTTAGCTCACTGCGAGAGCGTGGTGCTGACAACAGCAAGTCAAGGGTTAAGATCCCCTTACCGGCCATCTCTTTTTAGAAAAAAGAGAGAGAGAGAGAGAGAGAAATGATATGGACACAGGGTTTGACTGCATAAAGGAAATGTTTCCTCCATTTAAAAAGAACAAACAAAGAGCTTCTATAATTTGAATTCTGCGAGGAGAATTTGCAGGTGGGGAGCGACCTCTAATAGAGTAACCCAATGCTGCCCGCCCTCCACCCCCACAGAGGCAGGAGCTGTGCTAAACAGGACTGTTAATAAACAGGGATTCACTGTGAACAGGGTGACGGTGGAGAAAATATTGAAACGCTAACATTCTACTTGGCAAATGGTAAATAGTAACTGCAATAAACAGTCAAATTAATTATTTATAAAAATAAGTTATAATATAAACTCATTAGGATACTGTCATAGACATTGATAAATGGGCCTCCTGAAATAGTGACTTCTGAGAAACATTAGCCGGGCTGTCTGCTGCATCGCCCCCGTCACATCGGTCGGCAGGCACTGCACGGCGTTGCTTGATCTGTACGAAACACTCCCTGCTTTGGAGGAATCATCAGTTTATCTTTATCTTCAAATTACTCACTTGTTACTGCTTCTGAATTGTTTAGCCTTCACTTTGGTTCTATTGTTGGTGCATTACAATACTTGTAATAAGTGTGTGGGGTTTTGTTTTCTTAAAAAATCCAGAACTTAAAGAAAAATGTTAAAGATGAACACCCAGGATAAAGAGATTAGTGTTGGGATACGTGTTCCTTTTAAATATCGGAAATAAAAATCTTCTCAATCTGCAGGAGAAAAAATTTAAAAGATATCAATAAGGAATTAATACTAATACTACATAAAAATCACAACAGATTGGAAAAGCCTCTGATGCTATAGAGAATCTATTCAAAAATCAAACAAATAACTTGTATTTCTGGAATGAAAAACAGGTTTACTATTTCCACAAAAATTATGAATCGATTCTAATAGCTAATGAAGTAACTGTGGCATCGAAAGGGGCCTAAACGTTATTGAAAGTTGAAAGTACTCAACTTGTATGGAGCTTATACCATTCAGAATGGCCATTATGTTCTGTTAAAGTTCATGGGTTGTATCAGTTAGGGTTGGATCAGGCAGTCAGAAACACTGTGAATAATATAGAAAAAGGAAAATATTATAGGGATTAGGCCTTATGCAATGGTGGGGATTCCTTCCTGGTATAGCAGGGGTGGCTTATCTCTGCTCCTCAATGTCCTGGGCCTCAGTGGTGAAATTTTGATAGCTGAGGGCTAAAATCAGCTGGAGATATCTTTGCACACATCATCAGTTAATATGATGCTGGCTTTTGGTGGGGACCTCAGCTGGGGCTGTTGAGGTATGGAATGTAGCTGAGATCTGGCCAATGGAATGTGAGTGGAAGAGATGTGTATCTCTTTCAGGCCTGGCCCATACAAACCTTCCTGGCATGATGCTTTCTCTTCTCCATCTATCAGCTGAAAGGAAAGGACTTCAAGGACCCAGAAAGCAATACCCTAAGGTGGAAGAAGTCTGGGTCTCTGAAAGACTGTAAAGACTAAAGCCTTTACCACCTGCATTGGACTGTGGCATAAATGAGAAACGACTTTCTATTAAGTTAAGCCATTTACATTTTTGGAGTTGTTTGTTACAGCAGCTAATGTTAATCACCCTAACTAGTAAATGGACTCTCCATTTACTAAATTAAAATTAGATGATCATGTATTGAAGTTATAAATGACCAGAGATTTTCATCTGGTATGAGATCTGGAGCTGCAAACATCCATGGTGATTCTTCTCACTAGGACAACTGTTACATAAGCCTCTTTTATAATCACGATGTCAAGGGTTGGTCTTGCAGCTCACATTGCCTAAAATGTGTTTGATGGAATTTCGATAATCTCACGTGCTTTCTTCTGACTGATGGTCTCACAACTCATGAGGTCATTTTATTGAAATTTTGTTTGGAATAAAAAGAGGAACCCCATTATTTTTCTACCGTCAGGTTTAGAAAGCGCTCACATTTGGATCCATCTCTCCTGCCCCATGATAATGGAGAAGTGTTCGTCTCTATCTAAAGGCAATGCTTCTTCTATCCTGATCTCAAGCTCTCCCCGCTCAAGGACTTTGTTCCTGTAATCTTCTTTCTCCAGTATCATTCATCTTTCTCTACCAACTCATTCCCGTCAGTACAGAAATGGGCTCTGGCATCTCCTGTCTTAAAAAAAATAACAGACAAGATCTTCACCCCATGCCCTATATCCCCATCCAGCTGTCAACCCATTTCTCTCCATCCCTCATGGCAACACTTTTGAGTGAGCCTTTGTATTTGTCGTCTCAGTTCTCTCACTTCCCGTTCACTTCTCACCCCACTCCAGTTTGGTTTCTGTCTTCAACACTCCACTAAAATGCTTGTCCAGGTTACAAATGTCCTCAACTTTGTCAAATCCAGTAGCATTTTTACATTCTTGTTCCCTTTAATCCCCTCAACAGCATTCGATGAAGTTGAACAAACTCCTCCTTGAAACACTTTCTTTATGTGGCTTTTTTTTTTTAAAAGATGACTGGTAAGGGGATCTTAACCTTTGACTTGGTGTTGTCAGCACCATGCTCTCCCAAGTGAGCTAACCGGCCATCCCTATATAGGGATCCGAACCCGTGGCCTTGGTGTTATCAGCACCACACTCTCCCAAGTGAGCCATGGGCCAGCCCTTCAGGTGGCTTCTATAACACACCTTTCCTATAATGCACTGGCCTCACCCTGGCTCCTTTTGCAGGCTCTACAGCTGGATGTCTAGAATGCATCTCAAATCAGACAAGCCCCAAGGAGAACTCCTAATTAGTCCCTCCAAATCTGTGCCTCCTGCAGGAATCCACGTATCAGTACACGGCACCACCATCCACCCAGGTGCTGATAGCACCAGGGCCACGGGTTCAGATCCCCATATAGGGATGGCCGGTTAGCTCACTTGGGAGAGCGTGGTGCTGACAACACCAAGTCAAGGGTTAAGATCCCCTTACCAGTCATCTTTTTAAAAAAAAATAAAAATAAATAAAACGCTAGTTCTTTTTTAACCTTTAAAGTTCAACTTACAAATCTTGTTTGCAAATTTAGCAGATTTTAGCAAATGCTTCTAAGGGGCCTTTTACAAACTTCTATCTTCAAACATTTTTAAGTGCATTCATAGGTGAATAGATTTGATATCTATTTTCAGTACCTCAGTTATCTGGTATAAGCAAAAACTTTCCTTATAACACCAAGGTCATGAGTTTGGATCCCCATACCGGCCAGCTGCAAAAACAAAAGAAAAACAAACAAACAAACAAAAACTTTCCCGAAGATTTAAATCATTCTTATAAGTTTAATAAATCCAACTTATAAATATGGTGAACCTTAAGTTCTAAGAATCTATTTATATAAAAAACTAAATTCATCTAGATTTCTTCTTTAAAAAGAAATATACTAAGGTTTTAATTCTTGGTTTAGAATGCTATACTTAATTCTAAATCTCCCTGAGGTTAAGTCAAATACCCACATCAAGTACCCTGTAAGAAAGAAAGTTCTATCCCAGGTAGCAGAGATTAATTAATTCTTCATCTTTCTAAAGGTTGAAAGATGTGTTCCCCCTAAAAAAAAAAAGACCATGGCCCTCCCAGTTAATTGAGGTCAACTGCCCACTAAGAAAGACAGCTGTGGGGCTGTGGCAGCCAACCGCGCCCTTGCCAGAGCCACAAATTCTGTGCAATTGATTCTCTGCCCCAAAGGGCTGCGGAGAGGCCCTCATTAGATGGCTGGTGGGGGAGTGAAGTGCAGCAGAAGGTGTCAGCTTTTGACTGAAAGCTTCTTGTTCCACCTGAGAGTGTCAGGAAGCTGCCTGACAACTCACACTGCATGGTGCCCCAGTGGGCCCTCTGAAGCCGAGGATTTGCAGGTAGATAAGGAATGACAAATATCTGGGGGCATGAGCAGCCACTCCCTGATCCTGTTATCACGGCAGACATTGCTAATGGATTACTGCCCCCTTATTCTTAAGACAGTCCTACCCTGAGCCAGACTTAACTAGTCAAGGTTGGCACAGGAGACGAAACCCATTTGCCTTCCCTGGACTAGCCGTCACCAGCTCTGTGAGAAAACGAGGCCTGTCCACTTGGCCCTCACTCAGGACTGGGTTAATGGGTAACCAGGTTTGGGGATTTACAGGCTCCTTCCTGTCATCTGGGAATAACTGTGGCCAGAAGTGCCTGGGCCTGTGCATGAACAGTGGGGAAGTGTGGGTGGCCACCACACTGCCTTGGACACCCAGGACGGTGCTCCTGTTGGGAGACCCAGTGTGGGGAGCTGTGGGGTGTCTGGGAAAGAGGCTACAGCAGGCTCCCTAGGACACAGCCCATGTGTGTGGTGCTGAGGGAGGAACACAGGCCCGAGTCCTGGACAGAGCTCTGCCACCTCCCTGTGTGGTCATGGGTGAGGCTCAAAGCTGCCACATCCACATCTCCAGCCCAGGCCTCTGAAGTCCAGACTTGAATATCCAGCAGCCAATGTCTCAGAGGCATTTGTCCACCATGTCTCACCACTGGCACCGCACCCCCCACTCCCCACTTATAACCCCTAACCATGTCCCCATTACTCCGGTGGCCTCCTCCTTGGGCTGCCTGCTACCACCCCTGACACTGCCGTTCATTCTCCCCATAGCAGCCACAGAGAGCTTGAACATAAAAGTCAGATGAGATCACTCTTTTACTCAGAGCCTCCAGTGACCTCCCAGCCCATGTAAAGGCCACAACCCTCTTGATGGCTGTAAGGCCCTACACCATCAGCTCCCCACCCCCACGCCTCACCTCTGGCCCCCTGTCACTGTACTCACCCCATTGTTTACTGTCTTCTGCTACCCTGGCCTGTGTCCGTCAGGGTACTGCAGAGAAACAGAACCAATGGAATGAATATTACATATGTGGAGCGAGAGATTTATTCTAAGGAATTGGCTCATGTGATGTGGGGACAGGCAAGTCTGAAATCTGCAGGGCAGGCTGGCAGGCTGGAAATTCAGGCAAGGGTTGATGTGGCAGTCTCAAGTTCGAAGGCTGACAACTCAAGCAGAATTCCTATGTTGCTGTCTGGAGGCAAAAATCCTTCTTCCTTGGGGGACTTCGGACTTTATTCTTAAGGTCTCCGACTGAATTGGAGGAGGCCTACTGACATTATAGGGAGTAATCTGTTTTACTCAAACTGTACTGATTTAAATATTGATCACAGCCCTAAAAGTTACCTTCATAGGAACAGCTAGACTGGCTGTTCCTGGCACCACAGCCTAGCCAAGTTGACACGTAAATTAACCTCACCTGGCTTCTTGGCCATTCCTGGAAGGCAGGCACAGTCCTGTCTCAGGGTCTTTACCCTTACTCTTCTCTCTGCCCAAATGCTGTGCTCCCAGATGTCTACACTGCTCCTAGATGTCCACATAGCTGCCTCCCCTCCCGGGTGTTGCTTCAGTGCACCCTTCTGATGGCCCTACTGTAAACTGCAGTCCTCCTCCAGCGCCAGCTGTCCCAGTTCCCCTCTGCTGGGCTCCTCTGTGTGGTGGTCTCAGGTGAGGCATGCCTCAAAGGTGCCGTTTTCTTCTCCATTGCATTCTGGTCATGAACAATTTTGCCCTGGACGATAAGCTTTTCAATAGTTAGGACCTTATCTAACTTGCACAGCGTGCCAGCGATTAAACTGTTACCCTGTGCTCCAAGTACTCCTTTCTATAATCTGCTTTGTGAGGCTGGGGCTGGAACTCTGAAAACCACATTTCTGCTTTGCTAGCTGGGCTCCTTGTTAGGCTCTGTCAATAGGAGATGCTACAGGGTGTTTTAAGGGCACAGGAATTTGTTTTAATCAGGTATGGTAAGACACAAAGGCACGGAAGTGACTGTCATGAACGAAGAAGTCTACTCACAGTTCCCTAGAAACAGCAGGCATGCCATGTCCGGGGATGGGGGAAGCACACCAAGAAGCACTGGGATCAGTCTGGAGGCAGAGGGGACAAAGGAGAAATGTGGGCAAGGGTCTTTTTAAAATTTTTTATTGGAAGGAATGGGCAAGGCAAGCTAAGCAGGCTTAGGATTGCCTAGTTTGAATAATTTCAGCAGGTTCTAGGGTGTAGGGGCTGTTCTTAGCTGTCTGGTACCTGGCCCTGCGGTGATTAGTGCAAGTGGATAGTGGCCCAGCAGATGAAAGCCCAGTTAGAGCTGGTGGTTGGGGTTATGGGCTCTGGAATGGTTGGTTTGCATATAAAAGATGTGCTCTAGGGTGACTTGTTTACTATTTCTAGGAATTAGCTAGTCCTGGAAGGGGCAGTCCCTCCAGGGTCAATAAGAGTCCAAGGGACTGGCTGGTTAACTCAGTTGGTTAGAGCATGGTGTTGTAACACCAAAGTCAAGGATTCAGATCCCCAGACAGGCCAGCCACCAAAAAAAAAAAAAGGGGGGGGGGCAAGATGTCAAAGCATCAAATAAAAGAAAATAAAAAGACACAATTAATGCACAGGGAGAGAGCATGCAAGGAAAAAAGACTTACTTCTTCTGTTGGTTCCCTGTGGACGTCCTGTGGGCTCTCTGATGGCTTACATTTCTGTGAGCATCACTCCCCAATGCTTCCATCCTACTCCCTGGCAACAGCAGTGTCCTCCTGTAGCAGCAGCGGGAGACTACAGTTTCCCACCATTTGCAGAACCAACTTCAATGTGCTCTTCTTGGAGACACGAGTACCAGCCAGCCAGTGCCCCATGTCCAAGAGGCCTGGGTCTCAGCCCCATGGGACCTTCTTCCAAGTTGAGAGACACCAGCACCCTCCAAGCATTGACACATCCTCAGAGGTCTGAGTTTCAGCTCTGCAGAGCCCCTCTTCTAAACTTACGCATTTCAATAATTGAAACCTTTTCTCCTAGTTCCCTTAGCTCTAAGATTGGTAGCTGCTTCCTGAAGTTGCTACCTATATGTTAGTGTTTTTTTTATTGCCCCCCCTTTTTTTTTTACCTCATTAATAATTTTGTACCTAGTTAGCAACTATTTATATTCACTTCTCTCTGTTCAAATTGAGAAACCTGTCCCAGGAGTGGTCCCATGAAACAGTTCCTCAAAGATGGGATTTTTTTTTTTTTTTTTTGTCTTTTTTGTGACCGGTAAGGGGATCGCAACCCTCGGCTTGGTGTCGCCCGCACCGTGCTCAGCCAGTGAGCGCACCGGCCATCCCTATATAGGATCCAAACCCGCAGCCGGAGTGCTGCTGCGCTCCCAGCACCGCACTCTCCTGAGTGAGCCACGGGCTTGGCCCTTTTTTTTT
>NW_007726320.1:863380-866014 GCF_000696425.1 Galeopterus variegatus
GTGCTGACAACAGCAAGTCAAGGGTTAAGATCCCCTTACCGGTCATCTTTTTAAAAAAAAACAACAAAGAACAAAACTAAACACACTCTTACCGTATGTTCCAGTACTCATGCTTTTTGGTATTTACCCAAATAAGTTGAAAACATACATCTACACAAAAACCTGTGCATAGACGATTACAGCAGCTTTATTCATAATTGCCAAAACTTGGAAGCAACTAAGATTTCCTTTGGTAGGTGAATGGACAAACTGTGGTACATCCATACAGTAGAAATATCATTCAGCTTTAAAAAGAAATGAGCTATCAAGTCATAAAAAGACACAAAAAAACCTTACACGCATATTACTAAGTGAAAGAAGCCAATTTGAAAAGGCTACACATAGCATGATCCCTGTTACATGACATTCTAGAAAAGGCAAAACTATGGAGACAGTTAAAAGATCTGTGGTTGACATGGGTTAGAGGAGAGAGAGGGATGAATGGAGCAGAGCACACAGGATTTTTAGGGCAATGAAACTATTCTGTATGACACTATAATGGTAGATACATGTCACTACACATTTGTCAAAGCCCATAGAATATACAACACCAAGAGTGAACTCTAATGTAAACTGTGGACTTTGAGTGATAAAAATGTGTCAATGTAGGCTCATCAGTTGTAACCAATGTACCACTCTGGTGCAGGATGTGTCACTCTGGTGCGGATATGGGGGAGGGGGCTAGCAGGGAGGCTGTGCATCTGTGGGGGCAGAGGGTGTAGGGAACTCTGTACTTTCTGCTCAATTTTGCTGTGAACCTAAAACTGCTATGAAAAATAAAGACCTAAATAAATGGAAATATATAACTTGTTCATGGATGAGACTACTCAATATAGTAATGTGTAAGTTAATCTGCAAATAAATCTATAATTTCAAAACTGTTCCAATAAAAAAAAATCTGACAGGTTTTTTCATGAAACTAGACAAACTGATTCCAAATCCGCATTGAAGTGCAAAGGTCTGAAAATAGGCAAGAAAATACCAAAAGGAAAGGAAGGGAAGGAAAAGGAAAAGAAGAAAAAAGAAACAAAAGAGAAAAAATCTAGAAAGAAAGAAAATACCAAACATTGAAGTGCAAAGGTCTGAAAATAGGCAAGAAAATACCAAAAGGAAAGGAAGGGAAAGAAAAGGAAAAGAAGAAAAAAGAAACAAAAGAGAAAAAATCTAGAAAGAAAGAAAATACCAATGCAAATTAAAATTGCATAACCATTGACAGGTAAAAATTTAAAAATCTGATCATAACAAGTGTTGGTGGCAAGGACTTGTGGAAACTCATAAGTTGCTGATGGGAGTGTAAATGATACCACCACTTAGAGAGCAATTTGACAATATCCTGAAAAGTTGTATTCCCTCCAGCCCAGCAATTATATTACCCTACAGAAATTCTCCCCTAATGTGCCCCAGGAGACTGTCAAGGCTGTTCATGGCAGCACTGCTAGCAGAGAAAAATTGGATCGACGGTAATGTCCACCAGTAGAAAAGTAAATCATGCCACGTTTCTCCAATAAAAGACAATTGAGCCATAAAATAAATGAACCAGATCTATATGTAGCAATAAGATGTGTGTAAACAAGTAAACAAGTCGCAGTATTATATCTACAAGAAAATATTTTAAAATCACATTGTAAAAAGTCATTGAAATAAAATTCACATAATAATCACCTCACACCCATTAAGATGGCCATTATCAAAAGAACAGAAAATAACAAGTGTTGGTGAAAATGCAGAGTTAATTGGAACCCTCATGCACTGGGTTGGTAGGAATGTAAAATGGTATAGCCATTAAGGAAAACAGTGTGGAGGTTCTTCAAAAAATTTAAAACAGACTTACCATATAATCTAGGAATACCATTTCTGTGTATATATCCAAAAGAATTCAAACCAGGATCTCAAAGAGATATTCGCATACCCATGTTGATGGTAGCATTATTCACAATAGCCAAGAGGGAGAAGCAAACCAAAAATGCCCATTAACAGATGAGAGGTTAAAGAAAATGTGGTATATACATACATGGAATATTATGCAGCCTTAAAAAAGGAAGGAAACCCAGTCACATGCTACAACATGGATGAACCTCAAGGACATCATGCTAAGCAGAATAAGCCAGTTACAAAAGGACAAATACCATCTGATTTCACTCACGTGAAGTATCTAAAGTAGTCAAAATCATAGAAGCAGAAAGTAGAAAGGTAGTTGCCAAGGGGGAGAGGGGAGAGAGAATTAGTGTTTAGTGGGTATAGCATGTCAGTTTTGTGAGACAAAAAGTTCTAGAGATCTGTTTTTTCACACCATTATTAATATACTTACTACTGAACTGTACACTTAAAACAGTTAAGATGGTAAACTTAATGTTATGTGTTTTTACTGCAATGAAAAAATTCACCATTTTAGCCATTTTAAAGCATATGATTAACACCAAGTTCAAGGGTCAGCTGCCAAAAACAACACGACCAAAAAAAAAAAAAAAAAGGTATACAATTAGTGGGTTTAGTATATTGGCAGAGTTTTGCAACCATCACCACTACCTAATTCCAGAACATTTTCATCACTCCAAAAAGAAGCCCCATCACGATTAAGTGGCCACTTGCATTCCC
>NW_007726321.1:0-7094 GCF_000696425.1 Galeopterus variegatus
GAGGCAGTAGAAGGTGGAGTTGTGCAGAGAAGTTTCAGATGGGCGAGGAGCAGCCAGGGACGGGAGTGCATCCCTCACCAATGCAGCCCTATGCTGCCTGCCACGGAAAAGCTCTCCCCAAGGCCTGTGAGGTCCCATCTGAGCTCTTTCCTGCTGGTCCACTGCAAGGAGTGCATTCCTCACCAATGCAGCCCTATGCTGCCTGCCATGGAAAAGCTCTCCCCAAGGCCTGTGAGGTCCCATCTGAGCTCTTTCCTGCTGGTCCACTGCAACTACAACCCAAGGCACAGATGCTGTGATGGGAGCATCCAGAGGATGTGGGGTACAGCAGGGGGCACCTCCTGAGGGCTCTGAAGGATGTGTAGGAGTTCGCCCAGTGAGGGAAATTTCTGTGGGAGGGTTGGGAAGACCCAGAGGTGACAAAATCACCTTGGGGACAGAAGCACTTCCAAATGGGAGGGGAGGGGCTCCTGAGTCACCTTCAAAGCCTGGCCTTTACTCTGGAGCCATGACCAGCCACTGAAGGTGTGAGAGAAGAAGTGGCGGTCCCACCAGGATTTAGGCAGATCTTTTTGCTATGGTTGGGGGGTGGGGGGACCACAGGACGGGGGAGGCTGTGTCTCCTGTCCAGGAAGGAGGTGACGGGTGATGGTAGGAAGGGAGAAGCAAATTCCTCACTCAAAGGGCTCTCCTGGGGAGGGGCCTGTACTCAACAGGCAGAATCATCAGGGAAATCGACGTGAGCTCAACTTGGGAAGTACTTTCTAGTAACAAATGCCAGCTTGGAGGTGGGCATGACCAGCTGGCAGGGCAGAGGATTGGGGTCTCTCTTGGGCTGGCCACTCTAGCTCTCAGGACCTCACAGGAAAAACAGCCAGCCTTCACTCCCTCATCACCTTTGCAGGCAGCGAGCGGGCATCTGAATGTGGGTCACTTATTCAACCCTCAGCACATCCCTATGCAGTAGACTCAGTTATCCTCTTATTTTGTAGTCAGGGAAACTGAGGCCCAGAGAGCTTATGTCACTTGCCCAAGAGCACCCAGCAAAGTTGGATAATTTTGGGGTGCTGGCTGCCCCATCTGAGACTCCTGGAAGCTGAGGTGGTGATGGGGGGGCCTTCGAGATGAGGTGGGACAGCAGCTCTTCACTCAGAATTCAGGGGTCTGTACACTTGGATAGGAAAAAATTTATATCTGTAGTTAAGTAGCCTCTGAAATGTAGCATTCCCTTTAACTGGGAACATGGTCCCCTCCTCAGGGTGTCAGTGCGTCTCTGGTTTTGACACCACAGAATCGCTCACAGTCACGACTTTGACAGGTCAAGAGTAGCTGGGTATTGGGAACAGCACAGGGCTCTACCCAATTATTTCCTGTCATATTTCCGTGGTGCCCCATATCTCAGAACGCAACTCACACTCATCACACGCTGAAATCATGATTTAATAAAGAAGTGTGTGTCTTACTACATCAGGATTTTTTAACATTTTGATAACTATTTTAATAAAATGTGTTTCTTTGATGATTCTATGAGTTTATTTATGTTCTCAAAAAACATCATTTTGAGATGAAGCCCATAAGCTGCACCAGATGCAAAGGGGTTCTCAGCACCAGCAAGGCACAGACCCAGTTCCAGCTCCACTATGTGCCTCAGCCCCTGGACCCCCCCAAAGCCAGTGTGTCCCAGTTAACTGCAACCTCAGACCTGGGAATCTTTCCGTGCTGCTTTCCATGCATCCCCTCAGTCTACAGGTCATAGTGCCTCTTCCATGGCTGGGTTTGCTCAGCCACACCCTGATCTGGGGAGTGGCAGGCATCTAGCTCAGAGCCACTGACCCTGTACTGCTCTGAGCACCTGGGGCAGGTCTTCTGCTGCCCCCACCCTCCTTTGCCCACTCCCATCTGGTCACACCTCATTCAGGACCAGGAAGCAGATGTCAGATGCCTGCCAGCTTCGCTCACATGGAGCTGTGCATTTCACCAGGCCGGCCTCATTTAGGTCTGTCTTAGGACTTACATCCCTGTTTTCAGGGCTTTGTGATGGGGACATCACCCCTGTGGGCCCTGTTTCTCCTCTGTAAAGTGGGCTGACATGAGACTGGCATGAAATTATGTTTTTATTCATCCATCCACCCATCCATCCATCCACCCATCCATCCATCCATCCATCCATCCATTCATCCATTCATCATTTCATCCATTCATTCATCCACTTATCCATCCGTTCATGCATCCATTTATCCATCTGTCCACCCATCCATCCATCTGTTTACTCATCCATCCATCTATCCATCCATCGTCTATCATCCATCTATTCATTCATCATCCATCCATCCATTTATCCATCCATCCACCCATCCATCCATCCATCCATCCATCCATTCATCCATTCATCATTTCATCCATTCATTCATCCACTTATCCATCCGTTCATGCATCCATTTATCCATCTGTCCACCCACCCATCCATCGATCCATCCATCCATCCATCCATCCATCCATCCATCCATCCATCCATCCATCCATTCATCATTTCATCCATTCATTCATCCACTTATCCATCCGTTCATGCATCCATTTATCCATCTGTCCACCCATCCATCCATCTGTTTACTCATCCATCCATCTATCCATCCATCGTCTATCATCCATCTATTCATTCATCATCCATCCATCCATTTATCCATCCATCCACCCATCCATCCATCTGTTTATTCAGCCATCCATCCACCCATCCATCCACCCATCTATCCATTTATTCCTCCATCCATCCACCCATCCATCATCCATCCATCCATCCACCCATCCATCCATTCATTCATTATCCATCCATTTATTCGTTCATCCATTTGTCCACCCATACATCCGTTTATTCATTAATCCATTTGTCCACCTATCCATCATCCATCCATCACCCATTCATCCTTTTATCTATTCATTCATTCATTCATTTATTCATCCAGCAGTCACTGGGGGGGTGGGGGGGGAGTGTTCCTCTGTGCTAGAAGAAGAGGCAAAAATAAGACACCCCTGGAGGGCCTCCTTGCCCATCCCCACCCTGCACCTGGTGTCATCTCCCCGGCTCCCCCACCCCATGGGCCACATCTACTGGGGTTTTATTGACCAGATGTCTGTCTCCTCTAGTTCCCAGAGGGCAGATACAGAGCTGTCTTGGGCACCCATATGACCCCAGTTAGGCCCCAACAGGTGTTTGTAGGAAAGAAGGAAGGAAAAGAGCGTGGGAGAGGGAGAGATAGAGGGAAAGAGAGAGGAGGAAAGGTCCCTGGCTCACTCTGCTTGCAAAGCTGGGCCCTGCCCGCAAACAGCAGTGGTCTCTGGAGGGAGCCGTGCCCCCCTGCTGCTGCGGCCCCTGTGCCTGCAGCCACTTCCTCCCCAGCCCCTTATCTCCCAGGCCGCCCAGCTCTGAAAGCCACAGCCAACGTCCGCTTCCCCACAAGCACCAACTGCCTGGCCCAGGGAGCAGGGGCGGGTGAACACCCCCAAGGTGGCCGCCAAGCAGCCGGGGCAGCCCCTCTTGTGGGCAACTTTCTTCTCTTCCCAGCCTTACCTCTGTCAGACCCGCTGACTAGAAAACCAGGCAGGCCAAGACAAGACCAGGCCAGGCATGAGCTCAGGGACTCATCACGAAAGTGGAAGTGTCCCATCTGGGGGGCTGCAGGTGCAAGCCACCAGACAGCTGCCTCTGGAGCTGCCACCAGCTCCACCCAGGGTCCCATCCTGCTGCTTTCCTGGGGCTGGGTGGTGGTGGGCTGTGCCTCTCAAAGCCCACCACCTCCCCGACTCTCAGAGGCCCACTGCAGGCTGGGTGGGAGTAGCGAGAATGGACCTTAATACCAGCAGCCACAATCACGGCGGTTCTGGCCACATGTGGACCGCATGTGGGCCGCGTGGCTGCTCCGCCCCACCCTCCCTGCAATGTCCACTCCCTGAAATGGTCTGGGAGCCCGGACCATCACGATCATCCACACTTCAAGGATGACAAAACTGAGAAGGTTAGGACCCTGGGGACCCTGACTCTGAATCCCACCCTGAGCCAGAGCACAGGGAACAAGGAGGCACCTGAAGGACAGAGGTGACCCTGGTGGACTGGCCCACAGCTGGCAGGAACGTCCTCTCCACCCTCCTCCCAGGGGTGGAGCATCCCATGCAGGAGAGGAGAGGCCAGGGAGGCCTTGCCTCTAGGAAGCCCCCTTCCAGGAACAGACATGTTCTAGCTTAAAGCCTCAGTATGAAGTTGTCCACCAGCCACTCTAAATGGACACCCAAAAACTGTGATGGGCTGGCCTCTGGGAGACACCAGGGCATGGGGCAGGCACTGCTAGAATTACTAACTGCACAGGGCACAATCCAAAACTCAGCTTGAAACTGCACAGATGCTTGTGTGCTGGCCCTGGGTCTATAGGCCCCTCACCTCTGGCCTGTCGGAGGCCACTGAGTCTCCGGCCGTGGCTGGGTCCTCAAGAAGGCATCTGGAAAGCCACCCAGCCAGGCCTGCCAGGGCTGAGGCCCAAGGGCACACCATCCCCTTCATAAAACCACTTGCTCTCTCCTCTTGTCCTCAGCAGTTGTCACTGCCCTTTTTAAGTGGGGTTTCTTCCAGCACCACCAGGCGCCCAATGGGGAAGGGGCTCTAGGACAATCCCACAGGGGCCTGAGTGGTCTCCGGTGGCTTCTGGAGTCTTTCAGGCTGGAGGAGCAGCCCCCTCACCCCCAGCAAATTCCAGGCTTTTGGGCAGAGCAGCCACACTGCCCACCTTGAGGTGTCATCCAGAGGGAAGTGAGAGTCTCTCAAAGGTCCCCAGCCAGGAGGCCACAACCCTGTGTGTGAGGCCAGGCAGAGAGGCAGATGGGGAGCCCAGGAACCCCAGGCAGTAGAGGGGGGCCTGTCTAAGTCCTGGGTTGGGGAGAGACTGGTCACAGTGATGACCAGGACTTGCCCCGAGATCTGGCCTAGGGCACAGCCAATACCCATAGGACCACTGGCTTGGCAAGCCCCCAGAGTGGGGGACACACTGAAAGGGGATGCTGGGGAAAGTCTGGCTGAGGGCAGGCAGAGAGGGAGGACACCCCAGACCACCCCAGGCTAAAGAGAGGGCCAGGCCTGGTGGGAAGACAGGCAGGCGGGGTGGGCCTGGGGGCTCTGGGCAGGGTGGACCCTGCCCTCAGTGCTGCTGAAACACACTGTCCGCCCGGGATCAGGGTGGGTGGGAGGAAGTTGTCGGAAAGTCAAACCGGAATGGCCACGAGGGAGGCCGGGCAGGGCAGGGCCCCAGATGGTTCCTGCTGGGGAAGTAGCCGGTGCAGCTGCAGGCCCCCAGCCCCCTGCCACACTATCATGGTGACACAGCTGGCTGCCTCGCCCCTGCAGGCTGCAGGAGACCTCCCCCACCGCAGCCTCCCCAAGCCCGGCCCATGTCACATGAGGCCCCGCCGCCACCCACCCCTTCCCCAGGACCGGCAGCCCAGGCCTGCGGGCATCAGCAGCTAGAAGGGCCTGGAGCTTTCTGGGGACAGAGGGCTTGGTTCCAAGACACCTCGGCTGGCCCTGGCCCCTCTTTTCCTGGAGGCCCCAAGAGGTCAGGAAAGGAAGTCCTGGAAGAGGCCATCCTGCGCCTACCCCGCCCCACGTTGACACCTGGAGGGTGGCCTGCCTCACGCCCCAGCTCCAGGATCCAGCTGCAGCTCCATGTCCCGGGCATCTTCTGTGCTGGACAGTGGGCTCCTGGTGTCCAATGCCTGCTCAGAGCCGCGGGGTCCCAGGAAGGACATCCCAGGTAAGACTATGGGGATGGGGATGGGGTGGGGAGGGGCGGAGGCAGCCGGAGCAGGTGGTGAAATGTGACATCTCCAAGCTGCCGCAGTGCCTGCCCAACATATTGACAGACTCACCCCAAATATCAACATGGGCTCCCCACTGGGCACATCCCACACAGCTGGGACAGGTGGCCCTGTGAGGCCTGGCAGGTGCCAGGCAGGGCGTGCTGACCCCACCCAGAGGCAGATGCCGGAGGCCAGGCTGCTCAGTTCCTGGGGGGGGTTGGGGGGGTTGTGTCCTCCTCAGTGGGGGGCTGCAGTTGGGAGTTGGTGGTGGGGGGTCGCACGGAGCCCCCTCCTCCTTGGATGCCCCTGGTGTGGTGCCTTGTAATAGGTTGGATGAGGAGACTGAGGCCACAGAGAGGGCGCTGGCCCAAGGCCCCCTTGAATAAGCAATGGTCCAGTTCCCAACTCCAGGCCCCCAACCAAAGAGCAGCTGCTGTGGACAGTGTGGGTACATGGGGAACCTGGGCCTTCGCCCTCCCTGTGGGCTGCTGACTCTGGGGAGGGGGCCCCAGCAGGCTGCCAGCTCTCTCTGACATCCCCTGACCCACAAAGATGTGGTGGCACATCTTTGGGGCCCTCAAAGGGCCTCGTTCCAGGACCCCGAGGACCTCAGGGATGCAAGCAGGTGGCTCCACTCCCGGTGGCCCACGTGGCCTCCCAGAGTTCACAGTCCTAGGTCTCCAGCTGCTCTGGCTGCTACCATCAGATCCAGGGTTCAGCAGTGCCCTGACACTCATGTCCAGCACCTAGGACCCAGGGCCACCCCTACCTCTTCTGCAGAGGGGCAATATTCCCTGAAGGGCCCCGATGGCCAGCCCAAGTGTGGGGCTCCTGCAGTCGGCAGGTACACCCCAAACGAAAATGCCCAGGTGCACAAAGGCCCAGCTTCACAAATGATGCACTGTTGTCAGCTTCTCCCAAGTGTGGGGGATTCACAGATGTCTAGCGGAGGCCCTGGGTTGTGGTCACCCTGTCTGGGTGAACACATCTCCAGCAGTGGCCCAGCTGACCTCACTGTTCTGGGAGCCAACAGCTAATCTGCCACCTACTGCTGTCTGTCCTTGGGCCAGGCTGTTCCTCACTAGGCCTCAGTTTCCTCATGTGTCAGAGCCTGGTCCTCCTGCTCCCTGATGGATGTGGGAGCAGCTTCTCAAAGGCCAGGAAGGGAGGGAGTGACGGGATTCGAGGTGTGCAGAGAGAGGCTGTTTTGTCTGGATGGGGGGTCGGTGCGGAAGGAGGCTAGGCCAGGAGGTGGC
>NW_007726321.1:8150-9347 GCF_000696425.1 Galeopterus variegatus
CACTCTGAGCAGACAGTCTGGGTGGGCCTCTGACCCGAACACCCAGCCTTGGTCCCTGAGCACCCCAGAGGAGCCCCTGCCTGCTAAGGAGCTTCATGGGAAGAGGGGGAGCTGCGGATATTTGGATTGCTGGTTGGACTGGGGGCTCACCTAGGCATGGGATCCCAGCCCTGGGAGGCTCTCGGAGTCAGCCCTGGCTCTTAGGGGTTCTGGTCCCACGGAGACTCTCCTCCAGATCACCTGGCCCTATTCCAGAGCACACCATGGGGATGGCCACAGCCACACCAGGAGCCTGAAGACACGCGTGGACTCCAGGTCTTGGGCCCTCTTGTTCTGCACTCCAGGNGGGCGGTCAGGGGGCTGGCCCAGGACAGGCTCAGCTACACCAAGTGGCTCTCAGGCCTGCAGGCTTCCCAAGAGTTGGTGAAAACCTCTGAGGCCTGAAAATAGGTTAATTGGCTTTAAACTACGGGAAAAACGGTAGTGCTTTTTAAAGCTCAGGCATAAGAACTTTTCTGTTTTTGGAGCAAACGTGTACTGAGTGGCCTGCATGTTGGTGGCAGGCAGGGCAGGTGTCTGCCATGAGTGCGTGGACTTCAAGGGCTGTGGGTGGCTGGGTGGGATGGCCCCGGCCACCTTGCTCCTTCCTGGCCTGCCCCCCAGGGAGTGCACGCCCTGGGCTAGTCACCAGCCCCGTGGTGCTGTGGTGCAGAAGGACAGCTCTGTTCAGAGGAGTGTTTACGGGCTTGGATTTATTAGGTGCCTACTGTATGTACTAGGAGGTGTGCAGGCAGTAGCTGGCTCGTCCCCACAAGCCCACTTTCCAGACAAACAGTCTGAGGTTCAGAATGGTGACCTCCCCGCCACCCCAGGGGTGAGGAGCGGGAACCAGGACACACCACAGAGGGTGTTCAGGAGGGAGACTCTGAAATCCACTCCCAGAAGCTGCAGCTGAAGGAAGCAGGCGCACTTAGATTGATGCAGAGAAGGCTCAGGGCCATGTGCCATGACCACCATGCGGGAGAGACAGAATCAGGCCTGTTCAGTGTCACCTTGGAAGGACGCCATGGGTCTAGGTGGCAGATTTCAGCTTAGGCTTGATGGGGGCTAGTGAGTGTCCCAGCCCTGGAAGCGTCTGGGCAACAGCAGGCTGGGGAGCTGTGGGGGACTGGGCGACATGCCGTGGAAGGTGCTGCC
>NW_007726321.1:12954-17924 GCF_000696425.1 Galeopterus variegatus
CCCCGCCACAGTCCGGCCCTGAACGGCTTCCCTGGGCCCGCAAAGCCTTGCAGATGCCGCAGAGAAGGAGCGTGGCACTTCTGTGCTCTGGTCTGCGCGACTTTGGGCAGGTGGGCCCTGCTCTGATCCGGCTCCTGATCTGTAAAGGGCAGCAGGTCGGGCCAAACCATCACTGAGACAGAGCCCAGCTCCATCACTCACTCGGCCCACGAGGCCACCTCCTGTCTGTACAAAGGGATGAAGCTGGGGTGGGACTTAATGAGGAAGGGCCCATCTGGCACAGCACCTGGCCCCCTTGTCCCCATCCTGGCTCCCACCCCAGGGGCCCTGACTCCTGCAACCCTTGCAGACACCAGGCCTCCCTACCCCTGCCAGGGCCAGGAGCAGCCGGTGGAGAGGAAGCCCATGAGAAGGAACTGAGGAGTTTACCCTGCCCTGGGGGCCCCGGAGCTTCCTCCTTCCTTCCCAAATCGGGGTGCATTTTGAGTATCTGGAAAGCCCCAACTTCACAGACCCTGGGAGGGGGAGCAGGCTGGGGGAGGGAAGCAGAGGGTCCTTTGCATTTTGTCCCATCTGGCTGTGTCACCACAGCCCCTCCCTCCAGGCTGCTGCAACTCTTGGCCGGACTTGCCTGACCTCACCATCTCCACTAGTGGCTCAGAGATTTCTCAAAAATGGGTCTCCTCTGCCCCACGCTGGGGCTGGAACTGGAGCTGCTGAGGATTTTCTCAACACCGGGTTCTCTTATTAAGAGAAAAGATCTGTGCAGGGTATGGAGCCCTGACAGCCCTGCAGGCTCTGGAGCTCAGAGAGTCAGAGCCCAGAGAGGTTGCAATCTGCCCAAGGTCACTCAGAACCGGGTCCAGAGCCGTGGTCACCCTGTCAGCCCCAACTTGCCAGTTGCACACCCCTCTGAGCCATAACGTCACTCAGAGCAGGGTCCAGAGCCGTGGTCACCCTGTCAGCCCCAACTTGCCAGTTGCACACCCCTCTGAGCCAGGCCCACTACTCAGGCTGCAGAAATGAAGGAGGCGTCCTCCCTAGGGGGCTCGGTGTGAACTCCCCTCTTCACTCGTTTTCTGCTCATTACCAGGAGGGCCCTCGATGGTGACTGTCGTGTTGACATTTCCCCAGCCCTAGACAGACAGGCAAGCAGATGGATGACGGGCAGACTGTCCTCAGAACCCATTCCTGCCCCTCCAAAACCACAGCATTTTCTGGACCAAGGGTTGGGACCATGCATTCTAAAAGGTGGCAGTCAGGTGGCAGAAAACTGGAGTCAGATCCTGCCCTCAGGCTCGTTGTTCCCAGGGCTCCTCCCAGCCCAGGTCCTCCCAAGACCAAGCAGCCAGCTGAGGGCTGAACCTGGCCCCCGTCCTCCCTGCCAAGAGCTGTGAGGGCCCCATGGCCTCTCAGCTGGGGTTTCCTCATCTGCAGTGCACGGGGCCGTCCCCACCTGGGGGGCTCTCCAGTCAGGGGCTGCCACACAGGGCTGCCGGGGCAGATAGCGCGGCCAGGCCGGGTGTGAGGGGAGATGGGAGCTTCCTGTCGGAAACCGAAACTGCCAGGTGCTTCCCTCCCCACAACCACCCAGAGACAGCTGGACGGGCAGCCCTGCAGGCAGGCCCTGCCCTCCACGCTGTTCCCAGGCCCGTTGCAGGCACCTGCGTCCACCCTGGCACACGGCCTCTTGCCAGACAAGCCTCTCAGAGCCTCCATCTCACAGAGGACACCCCTGCCTTAGGCATGGCAGGGGGGGTCTCTCCTTCCAGCTCTGCAGCTGCGGGGAGCTGCTGAGCATTGGAGGTGGCTGGTCCCAACTCAGCTTTGGTGACCTGTGAAACACATGAGGTTTCAAAGTCTTTGTACAAAAACAAGGATGCAAAATGCCTTAATTTTCAGATTGAAAACGTGAAAATGGTAACATTTCATAGATCGAGTTCAGTCGAATGCAGTACTGAGGTCAATTCTGCCGGTTTCCTTTCGTTCCTGGACTCTGGCTACTAGATCATGTAACATTTCACATGTGGCTCTAATCCGAGTCCTCGTGAAAATGGTAACATTTCATAGATCGAGTTCAGTCGAATGCAGTACTGAGGTCAATTCTGCCGGTTTCCTTTTGTTCCTGGACTCTGGCTACTAGATCATGTAACATTTCACATGTGGCTCTAATCCGAGTCCTCACGGACACGCCGCTCTGAGGCGGGTGTTGTCCTGAGCCCGTGGGACACTGGCCAGGAGCTGTCAGTTCTGAGTACTGAGCTGTGACGAGCACCCGGGCAGTGCTCCCTCTTCTCACCCCTGTGTCTTTACCTTTATTTTGAAATAATTCAAACACTCAGAAAAGGCCCATCACAGAGACTACGCGTGGATATCACGCTGTGTCTTCATTTCAGAGCTCGCTCCTTCCTTCCCTTCTTCATAAAAATGAATTATTGTAGATTTAGTGTCCCCCACCCTCAGAGGTGGCCCCAACCAGGGGTGGTGAGATGGGACCAGGAGCTCAGGGTGGGGCTCAGGGGGCCCTGGCCTTAGCAAAGCTGCTCAGCCTCCCCACCTCAGTCTTGGTTTCCTCATCTGTAAAATGGGGGTGAAAAAGTCCAGATCTCTTGCACCCCTGTGAGGGCTGAGCAGGTGGCACATGCTGGCTCCCAGAGCAGCACCTGAGCATGGAAACCATCCCACGGTGTCCTGTGCTGTGTGTGCCTTTCCGAGACACACAGTTATTTTATGTATTGGATGGTTACATAAAGGTGCCACTTTCTATGTATTTCTTTGCACTTTTCTTTTTTCTCTCAACCTCTTCACGGTTGATTGTGTCATGCCTGGTGGCGCTGTTAATGTCAAGGCCACGTGGTACCCCAGGGTGGATGTGCCAACACATCTATTCTCTGCTTCTGTGTCCTCGGACGTTGACTGTGTCAGTGTTCCCTTGTCACTAACAATGCGACAGGAGAGGACTCTTCCCTCACTCCCTGTGTCCATGTGGTTTTCTCCAGAGCAGACACAGAGGTCGACCATTGGGGACAAGAGAATGACACGGGTCCACATCCTGGCCTTCTGGGAGGCAGAGGTCCCTAGTGGACAGTGGCCAATGGTCCCCTGCCACTGCCCCCTCTGAGGAAGGGGAGGCTGGTCTCTGAGGGATAGTGAGGGAAAGCAGGATCTGACC
The DNA here is from genome assembly GCF_000696425.1 of Galeopterus variegatus. Classification (NCBI taxonomy): domain Eukaryota; kingdom Metazoa; phylum Chordata; class Mammalia; order Dermoptera; family Cynocephalidae; genus Galeopterus; species Galeopterus variegatus. The sequence continues at coordinate 16,127 of NW_007726321.1, forward strand.
CTTATCTGTCCATGTGCCTAGGCAGAGCCGGAGGACAGGAAGACAGGAGTCACAAGGGGACATTCTTTCCCAGATTGTATTAGAAAGGCCATCCAAATGTCCAGGGATGGAGTCATGAGCACCTGTCACCGCTGGAGGAGCTCCCCATTCATAGAAATGAGGGCAGGCTGGAGGGGGAGGCTGGGTGCTGGGTGGGGGCCTGGGCACTGGGCATTTTTGCTGGTTCTACTTCTGGGTAAATGGGAGGCCTCGGGCTGGTCTGGCCCGATCCTGAACGTGGACTCAATGGTCACCCACCGTGGGGCGAGTGTGAGGCAGGAGGAGGGGGTGCAGCTGTGCTGAGAGGGGCCAGGAGGTCTGTGGAAGCGTGGTCCCCTCCCCGGGCTCTGCTCTGCTGTGGGTACTCAGCGGCTACACTCCCACCCCGACTCCAGCCACACTCCGGCCAAGGACCAGGGGTAAACCTGCGGCACCTTGTTAGTCGGCGGCTCTGGTGTATGTCCCTGGACCATGATGTAACTTGGCGAAGACGTGTCTCAGGGAGACCCTTGACAAGTGACTGGGAGGGTGGAAAGTCCTGGAAACATGCGGCTAGGGGAGGGAAACTCCCGGCGGGGACTGCCTCGCCCCTCCTCAAAGGTAGAAGGAAGAGATAAGACTGCTCTCCTGGTCGTGTGGGCGGCCGAGGGAAATTCTGCATCTGCCACACCCTGCCACCCTCTGGCTGGGCCCCACGCCCCCCCATGCCCACTGCACAGAGGGGTGACCAGGCACAGGGGTCGGTCAGTGGGGGAGGGATGGGTCAGATGCTGGGCCTGTTCTCGAGGCCAGTGGTTCTGTGGGTTTTGCGGCTGTTGGCTTGCACGCTCCCTGAAGTTTTTTGACAAACCAAGTCCCCCTTTAAGGTAAAATCTCTTTACTAAACGGCTTCACCCAGCTAGGTCATGTGCAGACTGAGGGCTGCTTCTTTCTTGGTAGATAATGGTGACCCAGCGGCAGCTACAGAAGTTTTCGAAGGTGAAGGTTAACTGTACCCACGACCTCACTGTTGGGTCATGAGAGGGAAGGCGCAGAGTGCCCACACACACGCGCGTGACAAGTGTACAAGCAGGCAGCTCATGGAGGGCACACGGAGGGCACACAGGCCCAGCCACTCAGTAGGGGACACCACCGCGTGCAGAGGCAGGGTTTGGGGCATCTGGCAGCGTCGTGCCACAAGCATCCTTCTAAACCTTAGAGGGCACACAGGCCCAGCCACTCAGTAGGGGACACCACCACGTGCAGAGGCAGGGTTTGGGGCATCTGGCAGCGTCGTGCCACAAGCATCCTTCTAAACCTTTGGCTGGATGCAGGATCCTTGGTGATGGTGGCCAATGGGCCAGTTTGCAACATCTAAAAGTTGTTTAAATAGTCGCAAAGGTTGTATTTTACCAGAGCTTGGCATCTATTTTCATGAAAACCTTGAAGTTGCAGATTTAGCAGGAAATATTGCCTCAAAAACAAATTGGCAAAGCTGTTCCTCACTGGAAACCAATCCACCCAGACTGGTGTTTGTCAGCTTTTAATCCAAATAAGCATGTTATTAAATGACTCAGCTGCCTCACTTTGAATTCCAGATCTGATATAAATGGACAGATGGACGAATGAATGGATGGACGAATGGATGATGGACTGATGGATGATGGACTGATGGATGATGGACGGATGGACCAATGGATGATGGACGGATGGACCAATGGATGATGGACGGATGGACCAATGGATGATGGACGGATGGACCAATGGATGATGGATGGAT
>NW_007726321.1:18900-34846 GCF_000696425.1 Galeopterus variegatus
TGATGGATGATGGACTGATGGATGATGGACGGATGGACCAATGGATGATGGACGGATGGACCAATGGATGATGGACGGATGGACCAATGGATGATGGATGGATGGATGATGGACAGATAGACGAATGGATGATGGACAGGTGGATGAGGGATGGGTGGATGGATTATGGATGGGTGAATAAATGAATGACAGATGGACATACAGGAAAGTAAGAAGTAGAAAGGCAGGGAGAAAGATCAAAGTACACTTTTCAAACACTAAAAACCTCAACCTTACACAACGTATAGTAAGCGCATGTGGAAGGCTTGTTTTACTCACTGGGGAGGAACCAGCAGGAGGGCAAATGCATTCAGAGGAGGACTTGAGGGATTGGAGGCCCCACAAGGAAACGATGCCTGCCAAGGTCAGACGTGGGGTCAGTGAAGCGCGATCTGCTGTTTGCAACTCATCTGCCTCCTACAAGTCAACGCCTAAGCTGACAGCATTTGGGCCTAATCAGCAGCAAATACAAAGTCAGAAAATCCATGTCCCCCATGGGGCCACAGACCCTTGGCAGCCTGGCTGGCACCCAGCGGACATGAGGCCAGCCCCTCACCTTTCACACATCCCCAGCAGAAGGAGGGGTGAGGTTTCTGTGCCCTGGGCCAAAGCATCGAAATCAGATTCAGGCTGGACGAGAGGGGGAAGAAAGATCAGGAAAGGCAAGGTGAGACAGGAAGATGACAGACCCCAGGCCCAGTGTTTACCAGAACAATCTGGAAGCTGAGGACCCTCACGTGGGTTCCTTGAAGCTGTGTTGCCCTCTTCAAGACCCCTGCACAACCACTGGGTTATCCCGCCTGCTGCACAAGGGCAGGGCTGAGGCTCCAGAGAGTTCTCTGCTCTCGTTTCATGGGAAGACAGAACCGTCTTCTTTCTGAGGACACGCTGCTGGCCGGTGGCTCTCCCTCCAGCAGAGTCCCCTCCAGCACAGTGAGGAGCCACAGCCTGTGTGGCCAGGCCTGCTGCCTGCACATCCACTCTGGATTTGGCAGGAAGGCTGCAGACATGGGAGGCAGCTCCTGTGGACATGATGTTGGCCTGGTCATGTTGTTGCCAGGACAGGGCCTGGCACACAGCAGGGGCCCAGAAACGCCAGCTGAGAGAGACAGAATCTGGGAGAGCACCTGAGCTCGATGCCTTTAAAACATCTTACTGACACATGCCACAACATGGATGAACCCTGTATACACTGAGTGAAAGAACCAGACTCAAAAGGCCACATCATGTATGATCCCATTTTTATGAAATGTCCAGAATCCATAGAGACAGAAAGTGGATTTGTGGGTGCCAGAGGGGAGGGGCAGTGGGGAGTGACTGCAGATGGGTTAGGATTTACTTTGGGGGTGTTGAAAATGTCTTGGAACCAGATAGAGGTGGTTGCACAACACTGTGCATGTGCCCAATGCCACTGAATTGGACACTTTCAGATGGTTAAAACGGTAAATTTTATGTTCTGTTTATTTTACCACAATAAAAAAAATCTTATAAACTAAAAAAAAAAAAAAAAGCATAGCAGAAGATGAGCCCCTAATCCGGGCTCAGCAGACGTGTGTCCTGCAGACAGTGGACGCTCGCCACTGGACTCACTCCAGGCCGTGCTCTGTCACATGCCCTTTCTTATCTCCCTCCCGGCCTTGCTTCCCCTCCAGATTGCTGTGGGAGGAGCCCGCCCAGCATCCTGCCCCACCCAGCCGCTTATCCGCCTGCCAGGGCCTCCAGCAGCCCTGCCTCTGCCCCCAGCGTGGGGCTCCCCCTTGTCTCCTCCTCTGCAAACCACCCAGGTGGTCCTGCTTCATGTGTGTCCGTGTGCCTTCTCAGAGCTCCCTCAACGCACCTGCAGAAATCAAGCAAATCAAAGTCACAGAGACACAGCGTGGGGAACCTGGAGTTCCCTTCTGAGCAGCCTGCAGGAAGTCGTGTCTGTGTCCAGGAATCCTGCAGGGATTCGGCGCCTCTGCTCCCAGGGGGACAGCAGGGACTGGTACTTGCACCTGGCAACATCGACACTTGGTGTGAGGTGCTTGCTCAGGGCTCCAGGAGTGTCACCCTCTGAAATGTGGTTTAGGAGAACTTGCATCTGTTTTCAGTCCCTTCAAGTGCACCTTTTGGTGATCCAGCCCCACGGGCGACCCACAGGGTACAGGTCACCCCTCTGGGTGGCCTGGGTGCCCATACCTCTCTTTTGGCACTTTTCCTGCTGAGCACAGAGGAGGCTTTGGCATCCTTCACAACCTAGTCTTTCCGACAGCCACAGCCAGTGAGGCCAAGTGGGAAGATGTCTACTTGCCACTTGAGTCCTGGGTCGGGGCACCTCACACTATTTGTGGGGAACAACAGTTCCCCCCAATCCACTGATGGCTGATACTTTAGTAAAAATATCAGAGTAGAAGTAGGCAATTAAAATGTCACAGCACCAAGGGGCAACGTCCTTGCTTCCTGCATGCCTCCTGTCTGCGGACTGCCCTCGGCAGCTCTGTACTGGGTCATGAGTCACATGGCGTTCATGAGTCTCCTTCTTTGCTGTCTATCACAGCAGGTTTAAGAAAGCTCTAGATATTGGACCAGGATTAAAATAAGGGGAGGCCTCTAGAAGACAGAGCCTCCACCCCACCACAACTCACAGGAGACCTCAGACAGGCAATGTAACCTCTCTGGGTTCTGTTATTTCATCCATGAATAGTGCTGCAGTTCAAGTCAAATTTCAGTTAAACAATTTTATTTTTAGTATAAGTATATCCCAAATATTGCCTGGGACACATTTATACTAAAAATTATTCATTGTTTATCTGAAATTCAAATTTAACTAAGCATCTGTATTTTTCTCTCCTCAATCTGGCAACGCTATCCATGAAGGATTTGAAGCTTATAGCCAACAGGATTGTGTTCAGACGCAAATAACAAAACCTAATAGGGGAACGAGCAAGGCTCATTTGGTTCCACACAACAAAAGCCCAGGGTAAGCAGCTCAGGCTGGGGCAGCCATGATACCATCGGGTACCCAGGGGTTTCTGCTCTTTCTGTTCCACCATCCTCTTGCTTGTGGCTTCCTGGCTGCAAAGCGGCTGCCCCACCTCCAGGCATCACATCCGTGTTCCAGGCAGGAAGAAAAACGAAGAGAGAAGAGGCAGAGGACAAAGACTGGGCCAGCCCCTCTGTATAAGGAGAATCAAGGCTTTTGTAGAAGCCCCTAGCAGGTGTCACTTCATGCCCCACGAAGGACTGTGGTCCATAAACCGACAGTATGTGACCAAACTAAGATCTCCAAGGCTCCTCCCCACACCAGCGTTATCTGGTTCTGCCTTCACATTTTCTCTGCTGTCTTCAAACAGCTTCCAGCCCATGACCCCATTGCCCAGTATGCGGCCCCACGGGATCAGCAGGGCAGGCGACACTCCCGCATTTCCCAGATGCCGTGTCCACAGCGGACTTGCAGAACAAGGTGGGAGGCTGCAAGGCCACCACCCTCACACCCCTGCAGGCCCAGTGCTGACAGCAGGTGGATGTGAGGACTGTGACCCAGGGTCCCCTGGGCCTCTTGCCCAGAAGATCTTGTCCTCTCCAGTGTTTCTGGTGAAAACCACCTGAGGGACGGTACTCTCGTCTTCCTTGGGACTTAGATGGTCTTTTTAAACAAAGATCCAGCCTTTCCTCTGCGGGTCCCAGACACCAGCTTTTCCCTGACCCCACAGCCCCACCACTGCTGGCCAGTGGGAGGTGGTTGTGCTCGACTCTCCACCTGCCCCCATGAGCATCGGGAGCCTCCAGGCTTGTGTCCTCATCTGAGAAATAGGAACAGCGCCTGTCCAAAGTCGAGGTTCTCCTGCCAGCAGACAAGCACTGATGCTCGGGGATCCTTTGCTCCCTCTGACACTGCCCCGACCCCTGCCCGGCTTCGCTCTCACACCCTCCCCAATAAAACTCCTTCCCTTCCCCGTCCAGTTCCCCATTCAAGACGACCACGCTGCCCTCAGCTTCTCCCCAGGAGTTTCAGGCTCCAGAGCTATTCTGGGCCGCTTCCCCCAGGCCTGCACCCCAGCCCTTTCCTGTCAGATTCTTGCACCGGTGGAGGCCCAGACACCCCACCCATCTTCCTTGCAGCACCAGGCTGGGCTCCTCTGCGGCTCAGAGGGGGCCTCCATGCTGGGCCGGCTGATTCTAATACAGCTTTATTGAGATGCAGCTCACACATACACACACACACACACACACATGCAGTGCGCTCATCTGAAGTGTGCAAGATGGTGGCATTCGGTACACTCACAGCTGTGCAGCCACCACTGCCAACTAATTTTAAGACATTTTCATCACCCCAAAAAGAAACCCCTTAGCCATCAGCAGTTGCTCCCTATTGCTCCCGCCCCCCAGCCCCTGACAACCACTAACCTACTTTCTGTCTATGATTTGCCCATTCTGGACATTTCACACAAATGGAATCATGCGGTGTGTGGCCTTCTGTGTCTGATTTCTGTCACTTAACATCAGGTTTTCAAGTTCATCCTCCTTGTAGTGCAGATCAGAACTTGATTTCTTTTTATGTCTGAATAACATTCACTGGTACAGACTGTGTTTACTTTGGGGTATATCTGTGCTCGGCTGACAGCCTGGTGGGAACCCAGCCCCACCACCTACAGGCTGTGTGTCTTGGATGAGTTACCAACCCTCCCTTGGCCTTGGTTTCCTAGATGTACAATGGATGAGAACAGCCACCTGGGCAGGTGTGGGGACTCAGTGCGGGACGCAGGTGACATGCCTCACAGGTGGGAGACAATGTGTCGGTCCTGGTTGTCACCTTCATGGTCATCCTCTCTGGGCTTCGAGACCATTGCGGTCTCTGCACAAGCTCTGACCCAGTTCTCGCTCGGTAAATAGCACAGTTGTTTACAGAGCACATTCGCTGTATTTGCCGATAGCTGGGGACACAGCCCTGAAAGGTGATAGGTGTTTCAGGAGCAGGTGGACATGCCAGCTCCGACATGGAATCTCCAGGAAAGTCAGCTTGGTTTCCAGACTTATGACTTTAGAACCATCTCGTACATTTGGAGAGAGGGAGGATTCTGGAGCTCCTTGCAGAGATTCTGATGGGCAGGTCCGTGGGGGGCAAGTTCCTGTGACTAGTGAGCCTGACGGGCAGTACCTCTGGGCACGGCCACTGAGGTCTCAAACCCAACAGTTGTCTCTGTTCTTGGGGAGAGTATGACAGACACTTGGAGGTCCCCCCAGGCTTCCAGCCCCATGGATTGGGGATGGTCCATGTGCTCTGTGGCTCTGTGCTCTGCTTGTAGGGGCCCAGAGGGTGAAGGCGAGTCCAGGGAACCCAACAGTTGTCTCTGTTCTTGGGGAGAGTATGACAGACACTTGGAGGTCCCCCCGGGCTTCCAGCCCCATGGATTGGGGATGGCCCATGTGCTCTGTGGCTCTGTGCTCTGCTTGTAGGGGCCCAGAGGGTGAAGGCGAGTCCAGGACTCCTGGAGGGCAGAGCTTTGTGCGGCTGGTCCACTTCAGGGCCTCTGGGGCCTTCAGGGGTTACCTGGAGCAACCTCAGAGAAGGGGTGGAGAGGGAGGGGCTGAGCAGCCGAGTTCGAAGGGCAGGCAGGGAATCGGCTGAGCAGTGCCACGAGGAGACACCAGCCGGGCAAGGAGGCTCTTAGACACCTCACGCTAGCGGGACCTGGGGCAGAAGCCGGCCCCGGGGCTGCCCGCTCCTGACAGCCACCTCTTTCTACCACGAAGCTGCCCCGCAGGGTCATTGGCAAAGGACTACATGCCAGCTTCTTGCCACCAGCACTGTGGGCGGCTACAGGTCAGGGAGGGGCTCACAGGAGACCGAACCTGTGGGTCCATACTCCGCTGCCCACTGCCAGGGATTGTGCGACTCCTGACAAACACCATCCCGGCCTCTGTGTCCCCTGCTGAGAAGCAGGGACAGTAATTCTCCATCCCCCATAGAATTAAACGAGGTAGTGTGTATGAGGGTCAGTAGAGGTTCCGCGTTCTTCCTGTCTGCCCTCCAGATGGTGACAGGACCAGCAGCCAGGCTGACAGCAGCCAGGGCTGTTACGGAGCCCTCATGGAGGGGGAGCCTTTCACGATGGATGGGGGTGGTTGGGGTGATAGGAACTATTGTGATGGAAGGGGGTTGCTGTGCAGGGGGAGCCCTATGGTTGGGGGTGCCATCGTGGTCAGATGTGGGGGTATTCAAAGGAGAGTTGGAATTGTCTAAAGGGCACCTGTAAACAGGCTGTGACCACTCTCAGCATGTCTGAGGTGTGTTACACACAGGAGTCCTGAACAAACAGGACTATTCAGCTCAGAAGATAGAAAAGAGTCTTCAAGGCATGACTTGCATCCTGAAATGTGGTTTGGATGGAAGCGAGGCCCAGGCTCGAGGTCGCCTAAGGGCAGGAGCAGAGCCAGCGTGCTTAGTGGGACGTCTCTGTTTCTGGGTTCTGTTCATCTTCCGTCCTCTGCAGGCTCCATTCTGCAAACAGCGCTAGCCCCGTTCAGGCAAGGCAGCCGCACGCAGCCCCAAACGTAGTCCTAAGGGGAACCGTCCCCTTAAGGGAAACCCAGAGGCTTTATGTGATTAAGATTCATGGGACATAGTCATAGCAAAACAAATCCAAATGTTTATTTTCCCAGGAGTAAATTACGACTTCAATAGGCAGAAATTACAGTCCCTGGGCACTGAATAGCAGTGATCAGCGCTTCACCACCCAGCGATCACACACGGCCTGAGAGCAGAGGACCTCACCTCCTCAGCGCCCACCCCTGCTCCCCAGCTGAGCCCCGGCCCCTGATTCAGACCCTGCCCAGGTACCCCTGGGCTCAACCCAAGTCCCACCATATTCAGAGTCCTAGGTGAGGGAGGGAAGCCATGGGAGGCACCACTGGACACAGCATTCCCAGGGCAGAGTGGGTGGGTGGTCTGTCGGGGAGGATTGGGGGCCCAGGGTCAGTTCTCTGGGTGCTTGTTCATTGCTGATTCTTTCATCAACTCTCAGCACTGGCTGTGTGCCCACCACCCTGGAAGGTGCTGAGAGGGAACCAAGGTGGAAATAAGGGTAACAGCAGCTCCAGCAGGGACACACCGCACGGGGCTGTTTTCTTACACAAGCCATCGGGGCTGACTTCAGAACACTGTGCAGAGGTGCCAGGGTCCCGTGCCTGCTTTGGTTTTTCCTGCCACACTGTGACTGACAGGTGCCAGGCACGGCAGGGAGAAGGGGCGGCGGGGGTCTCTTGCCTCCCATATCTAGTTCCTTTTGTGCTCCAGGCAATATCACAGAGACCTGGCTTCTGGCCCCTTCGAACCTCATGATTGCTCACACGACCACCCAGGTGGAAGGCAGCCTGGGAGTGCAAGGAACAGGCCAGTGGGACTGGCTCCACAGCCATCCCATTGCTGCATGAGTCCCCCAGTCCCCTGAGTGAGTCGGGGGTCTCTTGGCAAGAGAAAGCCCACAGAGGCCCATGGCCACTCTGGCCACACTCCCCTCGAGCCCCTGCAGTGACACTACCTCATAACTTAGAGACAGGGGTCGGGTGGATGGAGCAGGAAGTCCTGGCCTGGGAGCCAGAAAGCCTGAGGACCAGCCTGCTGCCTTCCCCTCTCTGAAGCTGTTTCTCCATTTTTAAAATTAGTAGGTTGGCCTGGCAAGCTCTGGGGTCCCTCTGCGCCAGGTGATGAGCTTCCTCAAGCCCCTTCTACAGCCAGGGGACAATAGGGGGCGGCACTGCCTCTGAGGCCCTGGCCTGTGCAGCCTCCCTCCCCCACGCCTCACTCTCCCTCTGTGCCCTGCTGTTGAGGGTCATGGACTGAGCCTGCTGGACAGACAGCAGGTGGGGGTGGGGAACCAAGCAGGGTCCAGGGAGCCAAGAGGAAGAGACAGTCCAGCCCCAGGCCCAGCCCCTGACCCTAGTGCCTCATCCTCTGTAGTTGCTGGGGGTGGGAGGGGAGGTTGGGGACATATTTAAGAGGCAAATGTGGAATAGGTTGGATTGTATTTGTGGGCAAGGATGATCATTCATTCAATTTTCAGCTCATTCAACAGCAAAACCAACAAAGCCGTCTTGACAGAGCCCCTGGGGGCCTGGGGGAGGATGTCCTGGATATTTTGTATGCCATGGTTCCATGCGGGCAGCCGCCATGTGCTGTGCATCAGGGGGTCCTCCAGGATTTGTTCAAGGAGAACCCACAGATACGTGAGCAACTGATTGATCTGTCATGGGGGAGGGGGGTGCAAGAGGGCAATGCTCCCAGACTCGGGGAAGACAGGACAGGAAAGGCTTCCCAGCGGGAACGGTGATGCAGGAGGGACCTGAGCCGGGAGGCATTTGCGGACAGAATGTTCCGAGCAGAGGGGCTTCATGTGTACCTGCGGGGCTGAAGGGGTGGTGGGGAGGGCATCACACCCTCCACACTCAGGAGGCGGGACTGTACCTAAGGCAGGGAGTGACAGGGCCAGATTCGTCTTGCTGAAAGTTCCCCCTCACCCCACAGGAGATGGATTGGAGGATGGCAGCCCCCCTGTCCCCCCTGCCTGGCAGAGCCTCCCAGGGCATCCTGGCTCCAGTGATAAACGGCCCTGTCGGAACTGGAGACACATGTGGGTTTGGAGATCATCCATCCTAGGGCTGCCCAGGTCTTGGGCTGATAAATGGATCACAGCATGGCAGCAGGCAGGCCTGTTCTTATCACACGCGCTCACAGAGCTCAGCTGCCCAGAGCGGCTTCCGGCTTAGCTCTCACAGGGCACCGCAGGGCTGCCGGGGCCAGGGGGCACCAACCCACCTCCCCACGGCAGCCTGGGGCATCGGGTGTGTGTTAATCAAGGTGCTGCAGTTGCAAATGACTGAAATACAGCTCGAGGGAGTCCAGCGGGACCAGGAATGTACTGGCTCTAGTAACAGGCTACAGGAAGGGCAGCGGGACTCACTTCAGAGACCACCAGGTCCAGCCCTTGCACGCCCGGGGCACACTGCTGCCACACTCCTGCTCTCTCTTCCGTGCAATGGGCACCTGGCAGCTCTGGGCTTGCCTCCCAAGCAGAGCAGAGAAGAAATTCTCCCTTCCATGTTCCAGTTCAAGAAATCCCAAGGAAGGATGTGACTGGCCTGTCATGGTCACATGCCCTCTTCAAGGGGGTGCCACCAGGACTGGCTGCATCCGAATCCTGTGCCCGTTCTGGAACCGCCAAGCAGGTCTGTGACCTGAACAGGGGCTGAGAAGCCACAGACTGCTCTGATGGGACGGCTGTGAGCTGGGCGGCCACCCAATTAGGTACTGAACATGCAAATTTAAAACTTATATCTCTTCTTACTTAAAAAGCAAAAATAAAGAAAAATTATTTATAGGAAAATCTAAATATGTAGATAAGAGAAAAGAAGGTGAGAGTAAAACAAGAGTAACGATCCTTTTTGGAGAGTTGTGTGGAGATTAGATGAGGCCACACTGTCACTCAACAAACACTCCTTGAATGTGGGCTATGGTGCCAGGTCCGGGGATTTATGGGTGAATGGACTGACCGGATCCCCGCGTGGGAGAAGAAACAGGGAACAAATAAACCATCGATAAACACAAGGGGTGGGGAGGGCTCAGACTTGACGAGGAGAAGCCTGCTTTGCCTTCGAGAGTGGCGAAGGGTTGTTCTCCCTTCTGTATTTTGTGGGATTTGCCTGTTCATCTACTTTGCCCATTTTTATTTTGTGTGCTTGTAATTTTCTTCTTTGAAACACTTTTTGTACACTGTGGCTGCTAGTCCTTTGTTAAACATGTTGCAAACAGCGAATGGTGGGAGCACGGGAGGCATCCCCCAGAACGCCAGGATCCTGAGCAGTACCGAGCCGGGGGAGGGTACCCACCGGGGGACCCGGAGTCGGGGGCAACAGGTCTGTCCGCTCACACACCGCCAAGGCGCGCCCGCCCTCAACCCGCGCCCCGCCCACACCTCTAGTCCACGCCCACGCTCCATGCCCCGCCCACACCTGCAGTGTCCCCGCCCACTCCCCAGCGCCCCTTCCCCTCCCTGCCTGGGCTCCCTCGGGCCGTGGCTCCCCTTGGCAACCGGACGGGGCGGGCGCAGGCGCGGAGTGAGTGTCCCAGGTGCCCCATTCACCCGCAGGGACAGGAGCGGGGACACCCGGTCCTCCCGCCTCCCGCGGGACGGCGCCAGGGCTCTTCTGGGCCCCCAGAGGGCGAAGCTCCGGTGCCCGGGGTGGGTGGCGCTGCCTTTGTTGGTGCCGCCCCCTCCTGTCTCGCTGCCCCTCGCCAGGACTCCCGGGAGCACCTCCCCGAGGACTACTTGCCTCCGGTCCGTGTCCATGTCTGGGGAGCCAATTAAGACGGCGCCCGGCCACTTATTCGCCCCTGCCCCGGGCATGTGACCTTCCGGGGCCAGTCTCCCCTTCCCAGACACCAGGCTGCGCGAGCGGGGGCTGTCTGCTAATGCCCGTGACACGCTGTGGGGCGTGCTTTCCAAAGTGTGGCCTGTAGACTGCCCAGAATCGCCGGAAGGAGAGGAAAGCCTTGCTTCAAAATGCACGTTCCCGGGCCCTGCCCAGGCCCACTAATTCCATGAGCGGGGAGAACGCTGCAGGGGCAAAGATGGCCGGGCCAGAAGGGCACCTGAGGCAAAAGGCGACATCAGTAATGGTAATCCTGTCTTTATTTTTACATTTGATACTTTGCTCATCGTTGATTTTTGTAATTAATTCTAATATTTTTGAATATTGGGTGGAAGCATGATTTATCTTGTTTACTAAGTTTTTTGACACTCCCTTAAATTTTGCTCATGAGCATTTGCCACCCTAGTCCTGGGCCTGCCCGGGAGTCTTCATGTCCACGACTGCTCCAGGTAATTCTGATGGATATTAAAGTTGAGCTCTGGGCATCAAGGGGATGGCTAATGAGCTGCATGAGATCAGGGCCCTCTGGAAAGAAAGGATGCTTTAAGTGGTAAGAAATAGAAACCTCAGTTAAAACCGGCTTGAGCAAGGAAGTGTATTATCAAAATAGCAAGTCCACAAGTAAGGTGGGTTTCAGGGTTGGTTGGTTCTGCAGTTTTCAGGGACCCCAGATCTTTCTGTCCATCTCCCCTACCCACCCCCATGTCAGTATCACCTTCTCAAGCAGTAGCCACACAGCGGCAGCAGTTCCAGAGTCACCCCCAGACACAGTAGGCTCAGAGGGACAAGAGAACACTTGATTTCTGTAGGAAGTTCCCAGAAGCCCCGCCCCCCACATCTCATTGATATCTGTATTTTTTTGTCTGCTGGATTTTGGGGCAGTTTTGGGTTTACAAAAAAACTGAGGAGAAAGTATGGAGATCCAGTAGATGCTCTTCCCTCTAGTTTCCCTGCTGCAAGCACCTTACCTTGGTGTGATACATTACAATTAATGAGCTAATATTAGCTGAAGTCTGCAGCTTACCTTGAGCTTCAGTCTTGGTGTTCTACATTCTGTGGGTTTGGACAAATGTATAATGACATGTATCCACCATTAGAGTGTCATACAGAGTAGTGTCACTGCCCTAAAAACCCTCTGTGCTCTCTGCCTGTTCATCCTTCCCTCCTCCTAACTCTGGTGACTGCTGCTACTTTGATTGTCTCCATAATTTCGCCTTTTCCAGAATGTGGCAGAGTTGGAATCACACAGTACGTAGCTTTTTCAGAATGTTCTTAGCAGTATTCACTTAAAGGTCTTTTCATAGCTCAATAGCTCATTTCTTTTTATCGACAAATAATATTCCATTGTCTGGGTGTACCACAGTCTATCCAGGCACCGACTGAAGGATGTCTCCATTGCTTCCAAATTTTGGCCGTTATGAATAAAGCTTCTATAAACATTTATGTGCAAGGTATTTGTGTGGACATAAATTTTTAACTTATTTGGATAAATACCAAGGAGCATGAATACTGGATTGTACGGCAAGAGTATGTTCAGTTTTGTTAAAAAACAAAAACCTGCCAAACCTTCTTCCAAACTACCATTCCGCATTCCCACCAGCAGTGAGTGACATTCCTGTAGCGCCACATGCTTGTCAGCACTTGGTGTTGTCCGTGTTTTGGATTTTAGTCATTCTAACAGGTTGCAGTAGTACCTCGTTGCTGTTCTAATTGGCATTTCTCTGATGACATACGATTGAGCGTCTTCTCATGTGCTTGTTTCCCATCTGTTCATCTTCTCTGGTGAGGTGTCTGTTAGATCTTTTGCCCATTTTTTAATCAGGTTGTTTGCTTTCTTATTGTCTTCTTTTAAGAGCTCTTCGTATATTTTGGATGACACTTTTCACTCTCTCCCAGCCCGTGGCCTGTCTTTTCATTCTCCTAACAGTGTCTTTTGCAGAGCAGAAGTTGTAAGTTTCAGTGAAGTCCAACTTATCACATTTCCCCCCATAGATCATGCTTTTAGTGTCATATTTTAAAGCTCATTGTTTTGGGTAGGGAGCTGAGTGAAAACTCAGGTGTTGAAGAAAAGTTTATTCATATGTTTTAAAATGAATAACGGTGCCTGTCAAATCACTATGGCATCTAGAATCCATTAACCTAAATATCCATATTTATAGTATGTCAGATTTTATACTCTTGGCAGCTACCCGAGCTTCTGTTGAAGATTTTTAGATACAACAGAAAAATGTTTGAGTGAGTTCACAGTCACTCAGAGTCATTTTTGAAGGTCAACTGTGAGCGGTGGCCTGGTCAGACCCCAGCTCTGCCAAGGGCCAGCCTGTGCCATTCAAGTACCCAGGCTTCCTGGGGTCCCGGTGTCCTCATCAGGTAAACAGGGCCGGTGGCAAGACTCACCTCCCAGGGTTGTGGAGGGCCACATGGGCAGGGCTCCACAGACAGCAGGTCTTACTGGTGTCAGAAGAAAGAGCCCTTTGTTACAGTAGAGGTAATATAGTTTAGGGATGCCTGGGGCAAATATTTATAAATTGCATCTTATCAAAACTCTGAGCTGTGTGGATGGAGAGGTAAATCAGATGTGGGTGCTGCCCTTTGGGAAGGGCATCAGGATGTGCAGAAGCAGCAGGTGTGCAGTTGGAGTGGATCAGGGGCCTGGGGTTGTTCCCCTGAGCGCAGCGGGGCGGGCCTCAGAGAGAGCACTGCCGCCGCTCAGAAGATCTGGGTCTGGCCCCAGCTTTGCACTGTGCACCCTTAGGCAGGGCATGGTATTATTCGGGTGTGTGTCTGGGGGACTAGTGGAGAGCTACCTTCACTTGGGGAGGCTGTGACACCATAGGGAAGGGGAGGTGGTTCCTTTTAAGTGAATCGAGCTCCTGCGCGTAGAGACATGGATGTGCTAGAAGCTACATGGGGCACCTGTGATTTCCCAGCTGCACTGCTCTGCCTCTCCTCTCAGCACTGTCAGCGTGGCCCTGCCTGGGCGCTGACTTACCCATGATCTGGTCTCCTGGAGAGATGATTCTTGCCTTGCTGGACAGACTGCATGCATCTTTCAGGCAGGGATGGGATTCTCCTCAACTATCACTTTGCAGTGCTTACGAGTTGTGGGTCAGCCACTTCCAGAATGAGAAACCAGTCCATGGAGAGGCAACAGGGAGGTCAACTGGGTGAGAGCCTCGGCCTCTCCATCTGTAAAGTGGGGGTTCTGGTGGCATCTGCCTGGCAAATGGGAAAATGCAGAAGTCGTGCCCAGCTCAGTGCCGGCTACTGTTGGGACCCAACATGACTCTGAAGTGGCCAGGAGAGGCGTGGCGTCAGACTGACCCACTCGCAGCACTGAAGGAAGCCTGCCTCTACCGTCTTCCTCTCCTCCAGCCACAGTTCTCTCAGGTGAGGGGTGAGGACACAGTGCCAGGGGTGGGTCTCTGAATGGCTGCAGTTTTATTCTCGGCGTTTTGGGATCTGTCATTCCTCAAATGGCTGTGAGCACTCTGCTTAAATCAGTGACATTTCAACACCCATTTAACACAAGCCTGAGGTCCAAAGAGCTGGGACAACGGATGTGCCCTTAGTGCTGGGTGACGGGTTCCAAGGCTCAGGGCCGGGTCCAGCGTCTGGGCATTGCTGCTGGGCTCCCTGCCCAACTTCAGAGCTTCTTGAGCCTGGTTTCAGGGTGTAGGTTTGCGGCTGAATCGCCCCATCTAGACTTTTCTTTCTTTTTCTTTTTTGCATTATAACATCTCTGAAATCTGGGGGCATTTTAGGATTATAATTGGCAGCATGTTCTCCTTTCTTAGTGGTGCATCTTAAAATCAACGGTGCCTCAGAGTCCATAGAGTAAAGAAGCTGGTAGCAATAAATTTGGTGCATAAAATCTGTGGTCTTAGGCAACATACCAGCACTTTTAGATCCGCATGCTTCTGTGAAGTGGGTTCAGACCCTCCACTCTTGCACAAGGACTGGACTGAGCCCACATGGGCGAGCACCACGTTTAAGCATACTCTGAAAATCGGGCAAGTGTGGATGCCAGACGATTGTGCTACACTTCTCAAAGGGTCTGATGGACTTTAGAGAACATCCAGCACAGCCTGAGGCCCAGGAGGTGAAGAGACTGGCTGGGGTCACAGAGCGAGTTGGTTACCCAGCTGACCAGACCTCAGCCCAGTGTCCCTGGGGGTGGGGCAGGAGCTTTCCTGTCCCCCAGAGCCCCCACTCTGCGTTTCTGTCCCTTCCTTTGCACAGCTCAGGCAGGCAGAGCTAAGTCGGTAAGAAGGACTGGGGATGGGAGAGATGGGCCAGTGGAGCACACCCGGGAGGACACACTGCACTATTTCATACTCGGGAGTTGGAGACCTTGGACCTTCGCATGCAGATTTATGCCAAATGAGATGCAAATCAAGGCTCTGTTATTCTGAAGTTCTGGCTCCTTCTGTCTCCTAAGACGGTGACCCTTTGTCTCTAAGAAATAGAGGGTGTGTGAGTTGGGGTAGGAAAGACGGGAAAAGGCTGGAAAGCACCACGTTTAAGCATACTCTGAAAATCGGGCAAGTGTGGATGCCAGACGATTGTGCTACACTTCTCAAAGGGTCTGACGGACTTTAGAGAACATCCAGCACAGCCTGAGGCCCAGGAGGTGAAGAGACTGGCTGGGGTCNGAGCACCACGTTTAAGCATACTCTGAAAATCGGGCAAGTGTGGATGCCAGACGATTGTGCTACACTTCTCAAAGGGTCTGATGGACTTTAGAGAACATCCAGCACAGCCTGAGGCCCAGGAGGTGAAGAGACTGGCTGGGGTCACAGAGCGAGTTGGTTACCCAGCTGACCAGACCTCAGCCCAGTGTCCCTGGGGGTGGGGCAGGAGCTTTCCTGTCCCCCAGAGCCCCCACTCTGCGTTTCTGTCCCTTCCTTTGCACAGCTCAGGCAGGCAGAGCTAAGTCGGTAAGAAGGACTGGGGATGGGAGAGATGGGCCAGTGGAGCACACCCGGGAGGACACACTGCACTATTTCATACTCGGGAGTTGGAGACCTTGGACCTTCGCATGCAGATTTATGCCAAATGAGATGCAAATCAAGGCTCTGTTATTCTGAAGTTCTGGCTCCTTCTGTCTCCTAAGACGGTGACCCTTTGTCTCTAAGAAATAGAGGGTGTGTGAGTTGGGGTAGGAAAGACGGGAAAAGGCTGGAATTTTACTAAAGTGCACTAACCAGACAAATGCATCAGCTATGCCACCAACGGCTTTAGAGAAAGCGGCAAAGTGGGTGGCGGATAGGGTAGGGGCTGAAGGCAGAGGGAAGGGAGAAAGCAGGGTGCAGAGAGGCCAGGGCAGCGGCCTGAGGCATTTCCGCAGGTGGACAATAAATGAATAGCATGCAAATGAATGCAAAGCATATGCAAATATTGGTGCCCGGGGCAGCGGGGGGCCGAGGCCTGCGAGGAGGAGCTGCGCGGCGGGGACTGCGCGCCCCCTGCCGGCTGAACGCGGAGGTGGCCCCGGGCC